>NC_134781.1:65315683-65338183 GCF_046742065.1 Oratosquilla oratoria | reverse complement strand
TGCTGCTGCCAACACAAGTTCAGTTCATTTGTTCATTAATTTTTCTTGGGACTTGCTAGGTAGGGAATGTCAGTGTTTGAGTGCAAGCATGAAAAGTGAGTAATGTTTAAAAAAAATTCTTTGGCTAAGCAGGTTTTTTTTTGTATGAAAAGAATGCTATATGACAGCAGGATCATCCTAGTGCTTGAAATGAACAGTGATAGTTTGAAGATGACCCACATAGGTAGGTGCACACTCGTAGAACATTCATTGGTAAGAGGGAGTTAATAATTTCCTTGAGTGCAAAAGTAGTTATGGATTAAGACATAATTTGGAGAGGACTTCCAAATGTTTAACTATAGGATAGAGGAATTCGAAATATCACCAAAATGGTATGTAATAGGAAAACCAAAGGAATGCCTATCAGATATTAGTTATAATGGGAAGACCATCTAAAAAGTTTTACAATTCTTTATATCCATTCCTTCATAGGGTAAGCTGGGAGGGCAGGGCAAGGTAGAGGCTGTGAATTTTGTTCGTTTTGTTTTGATTTTCTTTGGTTACATTTAATATTAATTGGTTTCCCCATTTGTATATAGTTAAAAAGTTGATTATTAGTTCAGTTACTTTTCATATGTATCTTTGCTATCCTCCTTATTGAACTTTTTTCCAGATTAGTTCATTCTTACAGAGAATTCTTTATATTTTTGTATTGGTGTTTAGGTACTGAGTTAAGACATGGGTATATGGATGGATGACCTGTTTTTTGTACTGTGTATATGGCATAGATTCCTTGGCTTTTTTAGATCTAGATATTTAAGCAGTTTCTTCATATTTGTTAAGAAAATGAGAAAGGAAAAAAAATAGATTGTAAGAAGAGTAACATAAAGATGGTATGTATGTAAATTTTTTATACTGTTTTTATTTGAAACAAAGTCTTGTAGAATGGATGGTTGAATGCAGCTATGTGAAAGTACAAGGGGACTGCATTTGATATCAAAAGGGTTACAAATTAAGGAAATGTCCAGACTTAATACTTGGAAAATGTTATTACTTGTATTTTTCTTCGTGACGACTGAGAAAATATAATGACGTGGCTGTAACACTTTATTTCTAGATATATAAGTTTAGGAATGCCGTCTCTTTCTCTTACTACGTCTTTATATTTGCGTAACTTGAATTAGTCCAGTATGGATATTGCTGGAAAGGTGATGTGTTGTTCCTGGGAAGACAACACGTCACCAGTGAAGCACAAGAAAAGAAATCAAGCTTTCAAGAGAAGATTAAATTGGCTACAGATTTTTGTGGACTGTGGGAGCATTGCATATTTTATGGTGTGGTGATGAGGGCCAGCCTCTTTTGGAAGTCAGTTAAGGCTTTAATTTCCATATGACAGGAGTACCACTTCCATTATAGTTTTGTAGGAACAAGTTTGCCAGTGTAGGGAATAGAGCACAATGGACAACTCTATTCTTCCAATCCCAGGGCTAAAAACACTGGACATGGCAGTGCAATGGGGCAACACAACCCTGATAGTGGCCATGTCTTCACATCACCGTCATGCTAGTCATTTCAAACACTACCAGATATTGTCTCTTGTAAGCTGTAGCCAGAAGAAGAAAAAATATTCTTGAGCACTTTGAAGCAACTTCAGTATCTAGTTAATCTGAAGTAGACTTGATAAGTCATCCAAGAAGTAGCAGCAACAAGTATTACAACTTGGTGCTTTCAGTGTTACAAGTTCATAATAGGCTACTTTTGCATTTCCTTAACTGTTCTGCAGATGAAGACTGGACACCAAACACTGTAATAAGGAAGTCACTCAGGCTTTTGTGATTAGTCTTTAAGTCTGGAAATGAAACGATATAGAACCTAAGTTATTGTATCTTTGTTTATAATAAATAGTCTGTCCAAACATTGTGTACTGTTTCAGGCGCATCCTGGCAATAATGGTGATGACACTATTTTGATTTCTAAAACTGGTTGGTTTCATTGGCGATTCATTACTAAAATAGACAAAACTTTTCTCATTTTTAATGAAAATCCATTCATACATGTATGCTAATTAAGCCTTTTAATATGGAACATCAAAATCACTTTACATGCAAGAGAGGGGACAATAGTAATTTTAATAATGGAAAAGATGTACACTAAATGCAATGAGGTTACATTATGCAAGTTGTGTGAGATTAAGTGGAAGTGCATAGAATAGTTAATCGCTATCAAAGAATGCAGCAAAAAATTTCAAAATAATAATATAGTCACTTCATTTTACTAGCCAAGCCTGAGTGGCAAATTAGTAACAAGTTGTAGAATATAAATAAAGCTCATGATTAATGCATGCACTCAGTTTCTCACCACCATTTTAAGTCCTATTTATTGAGGGTACAATGTACGAGTTTCAACTGAACAGTGCCAGTTTTTTTTGTTCTGGTGTAAAAGTGTTCTACAATGGTTTTCTTAGGTCGAGGATAGTAAGGTAATGAATATGATCCTTACTTGTTGCAAATGCATTATTTAATGTGTAATAATTATTGACTTGTACCTTAATAAAGTGAGATACACAGTCTTCAATGCAATTTCCATTCAGCTAAATACCATAAGCTTTTCTTTTGGTTTAGTGGGATTTGGGCTGTTGGTCCCATATGGGGGTTAGGCTTTTACCCAGAGGGGCATAACTCCACTCTCTTCACCCCCTCTAATTGGCTTCCACTGGAGAAGACTATGGTGAATGAAAAGCAGCAGCTAAATTTGACAGTATAATCATTCACTGTCAAAATTTTCTTCCAACTATCTAACAATAACTTCATTCTTTCTGTTACTACCCCAGCCTTCCAACAATGTTGTGTGCTAGTGAGGGGCAGGAGCTCTGGAAACTCCTACTCACAATTCATATGGCAGTCAGTGCTTGTACTGGGACCAAGTGGGTAGTGCAGATTAGCAGCAGGATCCATTCTTCTCATCCCACATGAGAAGGCTAGAAAATATACGACACAGTCCCCTCCAAATCTCCCTACCCCTGTATCACCCATCCAGCTGGAGAGCTGTCCCCATCAAGTTCACAATTACTACAACAAGAATCATGTTTTGGGGTTTTGCAGCCCTCTTATCTTTGGATAGAACATTTACTCTTCAAGTTCATACACCTCAGTAGGAACATATATTGCAATAAAAGATAAAGCCCAAGGTGTGTTTCAGCCTCACCAGCTTGGTATGCTCATAAACTGAAGTAACCTTTATAAGGACATGCTGTTTATTTATATACCAAGGGCTTTTTACCCCCTTACCAGGGAAGTAGCCAAAGTCGAAAGACATACCCACCCCCACCCATCCCATTACTCTTACCAACCCTATCTCCCATCTCTTTTTCCACCCTTGCTCTCCTCATCCCTTCATATAATTGCATCCATTCCAAAATGCATATTTCTCGTTACACTTTTTAATCTCGCAAGGCACTTGCTTCTTTCAGTCTGCAATGTACTTCCACCTCCACTCCTCCCTTTCCAGCCACATGCAACCCCAAGTACATAAAGCTATCCAACTTTCTCCACTTTTTAAGAGATGCAACAATAAGGACAATAATACGAGAAGCAAATGATTATACATTTATTTAGCGCTCCTGTTTTTATCTACAAATGTATAAATTTGGTCTAGAAATCTCAAATCATAACGGCACGACAAAACACAAAACATTGAAGGCATGACCAGATGTGGGACCCTTGATGACTGCACTTCCAAGGTGGTCGTGTTGCTCACTTCAATTTTACCTCGTAATTGCATAGCGGGTTCTCCTTCATACCCAATGTGTTTTTCGTCCTCAACGCCACATGTGACTATTTACAGTTGCTGTACATTGTATACAACGGTTTAAGTAGGGTTGAGTTTGTGTGTTTCACCCCTGCCTGCCCACCATCAATGGTGGTGCACCAAGTCTTCAAGCGGCCCACATCTGGTACAAGACGACAAGGGAGAGGTCGACGTGAAGACTCCACTATTTTCTGACATCCAACAAAAAATATTGATTCTCTTCTAAAAATTCATTAGTTTTCATCAACCTTTCTTTTATCAGATGGACGGACAGCGATTTCTAAAAAATAACATGTCAGTACTATGTACTAACGCTATAATATGAAGGTTTGTGTGACAGGTAGTGTATCTAAATATTTATGGTGGCTACAGTTGTCGTTTTGAGAACCGTCGATCCAAATCTCCCTTGTCGTTCTCTTCAGTACATTCACTTTGTCATTCATTACTGCACAAAAAAATAGGGGAAGGGGCAGACTTTCAAAAAGCAGGAATTTTTGAAATAGAAATCAGTGAAGAAGTTTTTGATCTACAGGAATGTCCCAGAAATGTGGAAAGTGTCAGGACAAATAAACTTTGTGGATTATTATTATTATTATTCTTTTTTGTTCAATGAGGGATTGAAATCAGTTCTGTACTCCATTTATTTGGATCTGGTAGAGATTCTGTAATTCCACAAATGCGACTTTATAAATTGTTCGTAATTCTCAGATCTCATCGTATAAAGGTTTTCAGCATTTCATAATTTTTTACATGTTGATTTATACATTTTACCGACTCCAATATTTCTTATGTTATCCGATGTCTCCACCTGGTCCTAATAAACAGATTACAAAGCTAGCTGGATTCCCTTCGTTCGAAACTAATGAGACCTTAAAGCAGTCACCAGAAGCACTTTGAATGTGGAAGTCAAATAGGGAAGTTATAAGCTATGATGTAAACAGTAATAATAATTACTATGCAATAGAGTAATAATAATTACTGCTAACAGGTTATAACGATGATACGGATTAACAATAAAATAATATGTAACAATGATAACAAAAGCATATTGAAAACATAAAACACCTTTCAGGAAGATAATACAAATAAAATCCCAGTATTAAATGTACATGACTATGATACAGACTGATTCACTCAGAACATATGTTCTTTATTAAATATAATACTTTTACAAGGGTGTATTGAAATACCAAAAATGTTACATGAACGCATACACAGTTTAACACACGCTCAGCATACTCGCGTGGACCAGAACTATATGTTGCAATATATATATATATATATATATATATATATATATATATATATATATATATATATATATATATATATATATATATATATATATACATTGTGTATTGTGTGTGTACCTAACTTGTATAGATAAGGAGCTACGTTCGTGGGTACCGTCTCTGTATTCACTCGGCCTTAAAATTGTTTAAATTTTTAAACTGGATCAGTCCCTCTTTTATGCTCTTCCACAAGTTGACGCACATGTATGCAAACCGTTTCTTGATATCCTTCAGGCACGTATCCCACCCTTCCAAAACATCGAGATTCTTTCCTATCCCAAAAGAAAGGAATATTTTTGTTAGTTTTATTTGTTTCTCTTATTAACCTAAACATCGCAGTTGTGCCACCTCTCTTTTCTTCTGTTTATTGTGGCAGTTCCAGTATTTATAATCAATCTTCGTGTGATTTATCATGTGTCGTCTGCACAGTCCAATGCAGTTTGTCCCCTTCATTGTTATTTACATATATCAAGAACACAACCGTTGCCAGTACAGACTCTTGTATGATTCTCTTTTTATTATTTCTCTCCATCCTGACATATCCTTCGATGCTCTTCCCATACATCCTTTTTCCAGATCTTATCCATCCCAGCCGATTTCCTGTAAGCCTTTCAATATGTACCAATTTCTGTATCACTCCTTAACAAGACATTACCTAAGACACACAAGCCACCAAACAATCTTTTTCGTAGCTCAACAACCATTTTTGAGTAAGCTTATATTCTATATACACGATTTTCCATTTCTGAAACCAAACTGATTGTCTGTCATATGTACATCTTTTCCAACATACCTGCCCTTCACAATGTTTTCATACAATTTAGCTGTACAGATCCGAGACTGTGTGTGTACTGTATGTGTGTGTGTGTGCACGTGCGTGTTCACATAAATACATATGTATACAATGTGAGGCTGTGGTTGGGATGTAACCCACTGAAGAATGTCAAACACATTTCAGGGTTTTATTCACGGCAATCCAGGTCAATTAATTCTGGAAGAAAGCTTCACTCTTCAGGAAATCAATAACTAAGGAACTGAGGGGTCTAGAGTGGATGGCAAAATGGTAAAAAGTAGTTTCCTCTACTTGAATAAAATCACCGTCCAAAATAAAATCCTTAAAATGTGATGTAGCCTTCGACGGGGTGATTGTTGCCGTGTGTGGTGGGACGTACTCAGCAGATGGTAATATGCGATATGAAAAGCAGCAGTCATTCTTCATCTGATTATATTTTGGATTGGCGAAATATTTGTGTATTCAAGTTATAAAAGTAGACGAAATCACCCTCACAAGCACATAAACACACATTGTGTAATATGTGTCCTATATAGGAGTATAGCCTATGTAATAAATGTTTGAAATTAAAAAAAAAAGGAATGCCTAAGTCTTGGATTTAAGTTGAGTATTCTTCAGTATTTGAATACATCAGGAGATTTATATACAACCAACAAAACATGAAAAATTCGACTTTTGTATGTCATAGGTAAATGGTAGAGGAGGTTATACATACATACATATGCCAAGTTTTTTCCCCTTACAAGGGAGGTAGCCAAAGTCAAAGGCATAAATCCACTTACACCCATTTCATCCCCACATCTCCACTCCCATTCACCATCCCTCATCCCTGTCATCTTGCCCACTGCCCTGGATTAGAAGCAATGGTTATAAAGAACGAAAAAAAAAAAAAAAATGAAATAACATCAAGACTCCCACCCAGTAAATAAAGTTTACGTATCGATCACAGTTCCACTTCTTATTTATACCAAATGCTCCTTCCTTCTACTTACAACCTTCTGTTGATCTAAAGACTCTCTGTGTCTATCTGGCGCAGCTATATCCGCTTGTGTGGTTGTAACCTAAATAATACTTTTTTTTATCTAAAATACGCATTAATGTACATGTTAATAGGGACTTTATTGTTCCTAATTTTATGCTTATCATGCCTCTTTGCCGACTTATTACAATTCAGTCTTATGCCATACCTCGTCATATACACACCAATAACCATTAGTAATAAGTGTAGATAGCACAGACACAGCCTACACTGCATCTTTATAGCAGCATCGTAATTAAGCAGATATGAAATACCAATAATTAATCTGAATCTACAGTCTAAACTCGAATAATTTCTTGTTCTCTGTCACAAAACTTCAACAGTTGCGTCTCTAAAGGAGAAGAAGAAAAAAAAAAATCTGAAGATTTTTTGTCTCCAGGAGGACAAAAATGTATGAATTTCATATTCTTTGGCAGTGTGAATGGAACAAAATGCTTACAATTAATGTATTTCTTCTTCTTGAGCAATTTAACGCTTTTTTTGTTTGTTTTACCACTTTCATCACCGACCCCCGTTTTCAAGAATACCAGTGAGACACTTCTAATTCCATTCTGGCTGAAGATATCTGATATTATATAGCCTAAGGACTGAAAGGGAATCTGAATCTATGGGAGTCTTCCTTCAGTCTGCGGTCGATTCTTTAATGACATTAGTTCACTTATCCTCAACAAGAACAAAATTCAGAATTGTACTATACCAAAGGATATGTGATTTCATGCACTGGTAAGAAATAGGATTAAAATGGATCTCGGATAACCTATTCAATTGTGTCCATTGCTCTTTGCCATGATGTAAATAACATGCATACATACATGTATGGATACAATTGCACGCGCACACGTACGTATATACGCATGCGTACATATGTACATATATGTAGGTATGTATACTTTAGCAAGACGATACTTCGTTACAAAAACTATAACACTTGCGTAACGAGGCAATATCGTTATCGACATCTGAGTATTTTAAAACATTTCAAAAGGAGGAATAACACGGCAAGATTTATCGACAAACAGTTCTCGATGCATTGTCGTAAAGTTGGCCATTTGTGTCAACACGTGGTCACGTGACTGAGTGGCCTAGATCAACGTTTCCATAGAGCGAGATGAGATCAGTATTCAATGAAAATGGTGTTTGTCAGATGGATAATTACTGAGAATTAATTGGCAAGCAAACGAAGCTTGCAAATAAAGTTTCGTTAAGAGGAAAAAATGGAATGACTTTCTTAACTTATCTTCTTGTAACAAGAATATGCTAGCGTTTTCTTTTTCTTTTAATTGACACCCGTAGGCAAATTGGTGAAAAATAAATGTGCGACTGAAATTTTATGTTCTAATAGTTATCAACACTCAGAATTTACACACGAGATAGTTTCTTTGATATACATTAAAGAAAATATTTCGTGTAAATTCTGAGTGCTTCCTTGCTGATGTCGGTTAATTAAAATTTACTAATGTTTGCTTTAAGCTCAAAATATTTCTCTCGCGTGACAGTTTTCGATAATCGACAATAGCAAACTTACAGACAATAATGAGTAACATCTGAAAGTTGGAGATTTTCGTCCAACAAAGTTGAAGGCATTTTCTCCAACTTCGCCGGGCATCGTCGATTTTCTCGGATTGTTTGAAGAAAATAGTTTTCTCGTAACCACTGCTAAATGAACAATTTAATATTTGTCACTCGCACGACTCCACTATCTGATGGAGTGTAGCTGATCTCGAAAGAAGTCTTCAGTTTTAGCATTAGCATCATTCTTTCTTCACGACACATAATCTGGAATTCGGAATATCAAAGTGGTATTGAAATAGACGCCTCTACAGGCATATCGCGTTGATACAGAATATAATGAGACTGATAATTAATTGTGGAGGTATATATAGGAATGTGGCACCTTTAAGCTGCAGGAATGTTGAGGTGGGATAGAAAGGAGGTTTGTCTCATGAAGACGCAACGAAGTAGTTCTTTAAGATGGAAGGCAAGAAAAGATTAAGTAGTCAGGACATTTATGAAGAATGTAGGATAATATGGGAAGTACCACAAGAGTGGCAGGGGAGGGGAACCTTGTAATCCTTTGTAAAACCATAGGGTATACGAAAGTGTCGTATTCTAAGCACGTCATTATTGTCTTTAGGTCATGGAGAAACATAAGGTTTGATAGTATCTGTATGGTTTGTCTCGTGTTGCTCCTAGGATTTTTCCTGAAAGCTTTATAGCGTTGACCAGAGAACGGGGTAGAAGTCTGATGCAGACATTAGGTTGGACCATCCATCGAAAAGGATCGATGCTGCATCTCAAGCTGCCTTGGTGGCTCGTTCGTTACTGGGAATGCCAACATGAGGTAACGCAACCTAAGTGGTCCGAGGTAAAGGTGAGACTGCGTCAGGGATGTGCCATGTCGCCATGGCTGTTCAATGTGTAGATGGATGAGGATGGTGCGGGAGGTAAAGGCGAGGGTAATGGGCAGGGAACTGTAGATGGTTAAAAGAAACGGAGAAAAGTGGGAATTAAGCCAGTTGTTGTTTGCTGACGATACTGCGCTTGTGACAGGGTCAGAGGGGGGGGGGTTAAGGGAGTTAGTGATTCACTTTGGTCTTTGGACTCGTGATCGACTGCTATTTTCCTCCCGGAAGAGAGCTCAGATCTCGTATGACCTATCTATGGGTAATGCTATGACCTTACACGCACCCCCCCCAACTCCCCGCCCACGAGAGTTGGAGTAACGACTCGAAGTGCAGCGACACTGAAATAATTTCAGCCCTGGGCAGGATTCGAACCAGGTACCGCCGGTACTGCCATACTTACAGTCTAGGACTCTACCAACCGCGCCACCGAGTCGTGTTTGGGAGAGTATGCGATAAGAGAAAGTTGAAGGTAAACGTGGGATGATGGGATGCACAAGAGTATGTGATAGGAGAAAATTGAAGGTAAATGTGGGATGATGGGATGCATAAGAAGAGAGGATGGGAGTGATTTGGAGGTAAACCTGAAAGGAGGGAGGCTAGAGGAAATGGATAGCTTTAGGCATTAGGGGTAATATGTAGCAGGAAAAGGAGTGGAGGTAGAGGTAAATTGTAGATTAAGAGAAGCAAGTAAATGCCTTGGGGGATTAAAAAGTGTTATGAGAAATAGGCATCTGGGAATGGATGCAAACAGGAGATTGTATGAAGGAATGATTGTATCGATGGATTTGCATGGGGCAGAAACTTGAAATTTAAGAGAAGCAGAGAGGAAAAGTTTGAATGTGTTTGAGATGAAATGTCTGAGAAGTATGGTAGGGATTACTAGATTGGATAATGTGAGAAACGAGGAGGTGAGGAGGAGAGCAGGGGTGGAAAAGGAGATGACAAATAGGGCTGATGAAAGAGCATTGGGATGGTTTGGACACATGGAAAGAATGAGCGAAGAAAAATAGTAAAAGAGGTGTGGAAGGCAGAGGTGCGGGGAGTGAACTTAAAGGGACGACCGAGGATGAGATGGATGGATGGGGTGAAGGGGGCACTGAGCAAGATGGGTAGTGAGCAAGGAAGGGAGAGGGCAGGAAATAGGGATGAGTGGGGAGTGACTGTGTATAGATACTGTTATGCAAGGAAGGGAGGGGGTAGGGGGTGCTTATGTGTAAATAATATTTTGACGTAGCCCGAAGGGATTTCTCCCCGTTTTCTCTTTTTCTGCATACAGAGACAGAGAGAGAGAGAGAGGGGGGGGGGGTCGCCGATTAAGTTAAGCAGCCTTGCTGTGGATGTACTGTGTCTTGTTGCATTGCTTCTAACCAAGGGCAGTGGATGGGAGATAAGATAAGAGGGGGAAAAGGGTGGTGGAGGAGAGTGGAATGGGTGGAAGTAGGTGCGTGCCTTTGACTTGTCTATCCACCTTATATTGGGAAAAAGCTCTTGGTATGTAGATAGATAATTTTTGCAAGTATTTTGTCACACCATTTAATAATTTTAGCAGTTTCCAAAGAAACTAATGCTTCACAAAAACTATCATTATTTTACCTAAAAAAAAAAAAAAAAAAAAAAAACGCAGCTGAATGCACTAAGAACATAAAATTTATTAGGCGTGAATAGAATCCCTGGCAACATTAGTGACAACTCCAATTGTTGGTGGCACCACCAACAGGGGACAAGTGTCGAACATGAATATCTATACTATGTTAATAAATGAATGTGAAATGGTTTGTGTTAAATGGGTTGTGCTTCATGAATTACTAGTTTTCGCATGTAAGAGCATTTCCATTAAAATCCATGAATGGCAAACTTGAAAAAGCAATTTGTGGAGAGTGGGGACACTTCCCTGAAACTTGTCGACAGTATCGTGAGGAGGTGGACGTGGTTGGGAAGTTGGCATGGAGAAATGGAATGGGAATTTGTGTTTAGAATTTCCTCTCGTGATTGAAGAATTGACGCTTGTCGACATACTTGAAGTGTTTGAATCTTTCCTGGAATTTTATTTCGATTTGGCAAAATTCACTCAAGACTACCAAGAGAAAGACATTAATTTTTTCCATGGATTTAAAAACCCACTCCCCATAAAAATTCCCCCAAAGTTACATGGATGTCATTCATATCAAAAGACTAAAAACTGTTGTAATTGGGTAAAGTTGGGCTGGAGGAGATGAAAGGAGAGATGGGTGGTTAAGGCATGTTAGGACCTACGGAGATATGCAAGTTCTTGGCACAAACACGACTATTGGTGATGATATTAAGGTGCTGGCGACATCAGCAGAGGGAGGGGTGGAAAACTGGGTGGAGGTGGTGGCATCATAAACCCTTTCTGATATACAAAGTTACATAACTCACTGTTAACGGTGGGATCTGTTTTTGTGACCGCAGTGCCTCAAGTTACAGAAATACTAGGCAACTGGGTATCTGCTATGGATCTATTTCACAACTTCAATCCCAAAACTTTCTTTACAGATTTGTGTTGGCCGACGTTAGATAGTAACTAATCAAGAGCTGATTCATGGACTGGTAAGGGCCATACGAAAAAAGACCTTGGTTTGAAGGGGCTCAGATCAGGTGATCTGTGTGGAACTATTATATATTTTATAACTGGTACCAGTGTCCTCGTTTGATGGGTACTGTGCAAGTAATGGACAGATTATGTGGACGTAAAAGGTATTTGGGTATATGGATAACGTAACTGGATGGAGTTGAGGACTGGATGGATATTGCCACAATATTTGGGTTACTTTTGAGTACTTGGTGGCTGGGAGGTAAAAGTTGAAGAATAATGTATTTGAATATGACCGGGGTTTGGGCGGGAGTCACACTGGCTTGACCATGGCAGATCCCTTGTGTACATTTGCCAGCGCTTATATCTGGTCCAGACTCTAGTGCATTATACCGTGTGTATTTTGTTTACACACAGGTATCACGCTACATTAAATATCAACTCCTTCCATACAAGGGTAACTTCTTTTATTTTGGCTACCATCAGCTGTAAGTATAACCCTTTCGGTAGTGAAAGGATTAATCATATTTTGAAAGATTAACAGTGACAAAGAAGTACTAGCTTATATACACTGATATTACTTGTCATATGTATTATTATCACTTCATCAGTTATAAGTGGGAGCAACTGTAGTTGGTGTATATGTCGTTAGTAATCGGATGACTTGGTGAATATTTAGCATTACGGGGTTGTGATGTGTATCACAAAAATCATGTCACTGTTAGGTTGACTAGTGTGGATGTTTTAAGTGGGTCTAGTCGTACCTGGTTGTGGCGGGAAGTGTGGCTGTAAAGGATGGCAGATAGGTAAATTTATTGTCTCTGGTCCCTCTTGCAGAAGACTCAAGAAACCAGGGGCAACAGACTGCTTGATTTGTGCATGACAAGCACGATAGATACAGCTTTAGATTTTGTATAGGTAGTCGGTGGGTATACTGGATTTTTACTGGTAAAACAAGTGTGGCTGGTCGAAAAAGGTATCTGAAGTACAGATAGTTCTATTTATTCATAATAAAGAGAACTGTCTGTGTAATATATGGCTACACCCAATCCCACTTATCCCTTCAATTGAAGCTCTGTCCGGTTTATCTGTGATAAATATGATGTCAAAATAGTGACTAGTTTGTTCCGACGACCTGAAAAGGACTGTTACGACAATGTCTGACCATATATCAGAGATATTCTACAAATCTAAAGAGAATTTACTCAGTGTCTTGAAACAGTAGAAGGTAATGAGGTACTATGAAATGATTGAAGTGAGGTGTTCCATGTGATGGCCAGCAGTGATGCTGCTTAATATTATCTCTAAGGGAACAAATTCTATAACAGACACGCTTGGAGAACTATATGCTATGGTGTGTGTGAGATCTTCAGGTGCACTCTGATAAGAGTGTCACTGCATGAGGCTGGCATCCATGTGTACCACCGGTTAAGGACCGGACTTGAAAACCAGGGCCTAGATGCATAAACTTCCCAATCGCAAGCTTTGTCTTAGGTTGCAGGATGTCCCTCTCCAGAACATTTTCTTCATTGCTTTAGTACTACAGCCAGAGCACACGTGGTTATACAGGAAAATTGCATTACAAAATACCCATGCCAGAAACTTGAGATAAGCTTTGGTTGCAGTTCTTAAGCCCTGAGGCGATATTCAAAAGACGGATATTCTACAATTTATGGCAAATTTTGTGGTTGGGAGCGTTTTGTGTATCCGGATCTAGTTAAGTGATTCATACAAGTGTGAGGATCTAATCCACAGATGTTGGGCGGTACTAGAACAAGAAGTGGTCTGACAGTGTAGATTTATCTCCAACTTGTGTACATGCAGAAGAATTTCCAGCTATTGACTGACATTGGTTATTTTGCACTTGGTAATATCTAACTCTTGAAGGCCTACTATTATCTCGGAGGAGAAAATCAGTCCATCTCGCCCGAAGTATGTTAATTTTGGGACAGGAAGATGACTAACACATTAGGAGTTTCGGAAAAAAAATTGCCCAAATTCTTGAAAAGATGGGCTGGAACTATCTCAGAAGTAGAATCATCTTAAGTAGTGTCATGACTACATATCAGGGGTCCCACTTGCTCTGTTTCTGAATCTGGCATCCTTCGTTTAACCCCAGATAAACTAATCTATTTGAGGAAAAAATAGTTTTGTCACGAATACTCAACGACAGGAAAGACAACTGCATGCTGATATGAAAAAAAAGTGGTGGGGGCTAACTTAAAGGAGATAATACATATCCTTTGCACTCATTGATACATCCACGTAAGTCAGTGCCTTCCTTTCATGACAATTTCTACCTTTGTTGTTCTATGTTGTCTGTGCCGAAGTAATGTTCTCTCGTCTTGCCTATCTACCTAATCTACCTGCCCATCATTTCATGGGGAACATGTGAGCGATTGTCTTTTCATTATATGGCATGTAATTTTTTCAAACAGCCATTCCAGATTATTTGATAAGTTATAATGAGAGTTTAAATGTGGCTTAGTGGTGGTTCTGTTGTATAGGGACGGGGTAGTAGTGGCATGGGTGTCATAGTGATAATACTGTGGTGTTAATGATGTGTAAATAAGTACTGAGGGCTATTTTGTGTTGTTGGTAGCATGGTTGTTGTGGGCACAGTTTACAACTGGGCAATGTGTTGCGTGACTTGGAAGTATTTCATTGACACTGATGGTAGTTCTGAGACGTGATCAGTATCAATGAAGGGGAGGTTTGATGATCACAGGGCAACAATATGAAGTGAGTTGGTCGTGTCTATCATGGTGATAGAAATGGCAGTGGTGTCCGTGTTGGTGGTGTTAATGGCCGTAATGATGATGATGATGGTGTTTGCAGTTGGTGTATTTGAGTAATAGTTGGCAGCACACAATGCTGCCTGTATGTGTGTACTGTATATATATATATATATATATATATATATATATATATATATATATATATATATATATATATATATGTGTGTGTGTGTGTGTGTGTGTGTGTGTGTGTGTGTGTGTGTGTGTGTGTGTGTGTGTGTGTGTGTGTGTGTGTGTGTGTGTGTGTGTGTGTGTGTGTGTGTTTCAGATTAACAATGACTCTTCTTGTCCTGACTTCCACAAAACACAGAGTAGAACAACTTAAGCATTCTAGAAAGGCCTTGTGTACTAAACTGTCTAAACTACACCAACTATTGGACACTAGAATGGCAGATCTAATTTCCATACAGATATCGGTCTTCTAAAGACAGTGAGCTGTCCAGTCTCCTTGCCGCCAATAATATACATTGCGTCAGGCCCGTGCTGATCGAAGCCACTCTCTGGACGAAGGAATGGATTCATGCGACCTCCACCACCTCCCTCACCACCTCCTCCACCGCCACTACTACTACTTCTAGAATGCCCTGGACTTCTCCCGTGACTTCCGCTTCCACCACCACTAGCTCCAGAATTCCCTGCCCCTCCACTCTCTCCAGACACGATCTGTGGACTAAAGGTGACTCTCGCAGTGTTGTTGTTGGTGCCCGTGGAGGTTCCTCCGGGTCTTTGTGTGTCTGTGGTCATCGTTAGCGCGGGTTCGACCGTAATGACGTTGCTCACGGGAGAACTGACAGGGAACTCTTGATGCTGACGTACCGGAGAGAGATTGACCAGATCATCCACAGCCGTTGTACCGTGACTAGTTTTCGTGTACCTGACAGCCTGATTGTCGAGGGTGATAAGGTCGTCCAAGGCTGTGCAGGTCACATCGAGGGGGGTTCTTCTCTCGAGCTCGACGCCCAAGCCAATGCCCGAGTCCGGCGGCGTTCTTAGCATCTCTGCGAACTCTTTGTGTCGTATGCTCTCCAAGTCCAGGGCGCCCTCTCGCCAGTAGTCCTGACTCAAGAGGCCCGTGTTATCCTTGGAGGGATCGAAGCCCACGTAGTTCGGGTTGGCGAAGCTGTTGACGCTGTTGTAGTTCGAGCTGTTGTAGAGGTTCGTGTCACTGCTTAGGGTGGAAGCCGTGCAGGAGAAAGACATGAGGTTTTCGCTAATGCTGGTGTCGGCGGACTGGAGGCTCTCGTCTGCCGTGGCACTGAAGGTCAGCCGGCCCTTGATCCCGGCCGCCAGCTCGCTGGGGTCATCGTCGAGGTTCGCCTCGCCCCCGTCCACTCCCCCACCTCCAACAACCCCTCCCCTTCCCCCGTGCTTTCTCCCTCTCGCTTCGACAGGGACAACTGTGATTACCTTCACTCTGTTCACCGGCATTGCTCCACCATTACCTCCACCTCCTCCTCCTCCCCCTCCAGCTCCAGTCGATCTAGAGTTCTCATCGTCATCACAGTCTTTGATGTCCCCAAAGTTGGGCACTGACACAATATCTCTCGGCATCCCAATCTTGACCTCATCACAGCTGGAGCCCTTCTCCTTGTTAAATGTAGAGATACTTTGGGACTTGACTATTTTACTTCCTACACTATCACACGTACTGACTAGCGACTCGTCAACGATGCTTTCGGTGCTGTCGTTGCTGAGCATACTGTAGCTGTAGTAGCGCCCGAGGTGCGACAAATTCAGCTGTGAGATTTTAGAGATGGACAATTTGAGGTTGTTGGTCGATGACCCGTTGGCGCAGTTCCTCTGAATCAAGTGGCGGAGGCGGACGGGGTCGATGTCCTCCTCGGGCTCCTCCAGGAGTTCGACGCAGTCATGGCAAGCGCAGGAGTTGTAAGCGCTACCTGCGGCCATCACCTCCGCTCCCACAACCCCGCCGCCACCCAAGCTTTCTTCGGGGAAGACTCTCCTGGTTTTGTAGGAGTTGTGAGACGTGTAGTGTCCTCCACCGCTGCCGTAACCTCCACCGCTTCCGTAACCGCTGCTCCCGCTCCCGCCGTAACTGCCTCCACCGTAACCTCCTCCTCCTCCTCCTCCTCCTCCTCCTCCTCCTCCACTGTGCCAGGAGGTTCCTGAGGAGTACGATGAAGGTCCGTGCGAGTGGTGGCTCCCGATCCTGGCGCCCTTCAGGAGGTGGGACGGGGCCACAAAAGCGCAGAATTGAGATCGTGGCTGTGGTTTCATTCCTGATGGGACAAGGCGTTCCCACGTTGAAGTGGCTGATGCGAAGAGAAGGAAATAATGTGTTAGTACTTGGGCCTATTACTGATATCGACATTATCATTAAGATTGACAAAATCATATACTGAAATTGTAATAATTATCATTATGGTTAATTTTATGTACCAGAATTAAGATTAGAAAATTGATATACATTGCGTGTGTATGTACAGCATATGTAGGCGCGCACACACACACACACACATACACACACACATACACACACACACACACACACACACACACACACGCACACGATCGGCAGAGAGACGACAACGATTGGACTCCGGAAAAAACAACAACTAAATCTTCGTGGATTCAACGACGAGGGAGTACCTGTGTTGTATTAGTAGGGAAGGAGAAAGCTCGTGGCGTAGTGGGAAGGTGAAGAAAAAAGAGAAGGGGAGGGATTATTGAGGAAAATGGAAAGAAATGAGGAAGGGGACGAACTGACCCCGGAAGTCAGAAAGATGTCAACAAAAGGTGCGCAGCCGACAGAGGTGAAGCCGAAGAAATTAATAAAAATGGAAGGTGAAGATAATTATTTCCATGGATTTAATGAGGGAGGAGATGACAACCTCTCCCGATTAGCAAGTCTAGAGGAAAAACTAGCAAAAATGAAAGAACAGTGGGAGGTTGGGTTCAGTCGACTTGCACTGATTACACAAAGAGTTGATAAATTGGAATAACTAAAGAAGGAGAACCAAAACCTAAATAAAGAAATAGAAGAATGAAAAAGACAGTTAAAAGAAGTAAAAGTTGAGAATGAGGAATAATAATAAAGAAAATAAAGAGTCCATAGAAAAAGAGGTAAGTGGTTGGAAAAAGGTTCAGGAAAATAACAAAACTGAATTTAGAGATATAGTGAAACAACAGATTAAGGAACACACTAAAGACACAGTTATTAAAGTGCTGAGAAGGAGAATATAGTGAGAGACTTAACAGATAAAAAGAAATGTATAATTATGTTAGGAATGGAAGAGAAACATAATCCAAATAGGACTACAAGAGTAAGAGATGAAAAAGAAAGAGTGAGCAGGGTACTAAGAATATTTCAAGAAGGTGAACAGGAAATAAAGAAAGAAATAGAAGAAATATATAGACTTGGGAAATACAAAGTAGACAAAACCAGACCAATTAAGGTTAAATTCAGGTCACAAACGACAGAGGAGAATGTCTTAGCAAAAACAGGAAAACTAGCAGAAAGTGATCAGTATAAACAGGTATGTATAAAAAGAGAGATGAATAAAGGGAAAAAAGAGGATGAGAAAACAAAAAGAATCGAAGCTAGGGAAAAAACGAGAACAGAACAGAGTCAGACAAAGAGAAATTCTATTGGAGAGTAGTGGATATGAAAGTGAGGAAATGGTTCATAGGAGAGAAAAACAGAAGGGAAACAGAAAACAGGATGGAGGTAGCAGAAAATTAAAAGTGTCCTTCACAAATATAGATGGATTAATAACAGGCTTGAATGAACTGAATGATTACCTGATGGAAAAGGAACCTGACATAATGGGAATTGTGGAGACAAAATTGAAAGGTCCATTACCACCCAACAGTGTAGGACATGGTGCATATAATTATTGGATTAGAAACAGAGAAGTAAAACAAGGGGGTGGAGTTATGTTCCTGACTAAGAAGGATATAAATGTGAGAAATGTTACATATATCATAGAAAAATGTAAAAATCAACCAAAACTATTCTATAAATTTGTAAACAACAAACTGAAAAACAAACAAGAATTAGCGAAACTACGACAAGGAGGAACAGAATACACAGAGGAAATAGAAATGGCAGAAATTATGAACAAGCATTTTAAATCAGTGTTTGCGAGGGAGAATATACAACTGAGAGATGACGAGTGGGAGGAGAAAGTCCCCCTTATGAAAGAAATAGAAGAAACAAAGAATGAAATAATGAATCACTTGAGTAATCTCGATGTCAGAAAATTGCATGGTCCAGATGAAATGACAAACTGGATTTTGAGAGAATGCAGGGACGAACTAACAGACAAAATACATAGTCTAATAAGCAGTTCATTGAAGGAAGGAAAAGTTCCAGAAGATTGGAAAAGAGCAAATATAGTACCAATATATAAGGGGGGAAACAAAGAAGACCCTACAAACTATAGACCAGTCTCCCTTACAAGTACGGTAGCAAAAATTTGTGAAAGAATGATCAAAATTAGATGGGTAAAACATTTGGAAAAAACAATGTACTAAATCCGAGGCAGTTTGGATTTAAACAAGGAACATCATGTGTCACAAACCTGATGTATTTCTATTCAAGACTAACAGATATAATACAGGAGAGATGGATGGGCTGATTGTGCCTTCCTAGACCTGTAGGAGGAATACAGGTCAAACTATTTAAGTGGATGAAAGACTTCTTGCATAAAAGAAAAATGAGAGTGGTGATAAGAGACAAACTTTCTATTTGGGATGAGGTGATTAGTGGAGTTCCACAAGGAACAGTTCTGGCCCCAATAATGTTTGCTATATATATTAATGATATGGATGAAGGAATTAAAAGTCATATGAGCTTCTTCGCAGACTATGCAAAAATGTTGAAAAAAGTGAACACCGAAGAAGATTGGGAATCACTGCAAAGCTATCTCAATAAGGTATGGGAATGGAGAAGGAAGTGGGAGATGGAATTCAACATTAAGAAGTGTAGTATAATGGAATCTGGAAGAAGCAAAAAAAGAATAGTGGGATCATATACATTGGGAGAGAAAGAAATTAAAAAAGTGGAAAAAGAGAAGGAACTAGGAGTCATTATTATGAATAATATGTCCCCTGAGAAACATATAAACACATTTTTTTGAGAAAATTGTAACTTAAGAAGTTCAAAGTGGCCTTTACATACATGGACGAAGAAATGGTGAAGAAAATACTAGTCACTTTGCTAAGACCGAAATTGGAGTATGCAGCGACAACGTGGTCACCAAGTACAAAAAATGTATAACAAAAGTTGAAAGAATACAAAGAACAATTACGAAATTGGCACCAACGCTCTCAGAACTATCTTATGAAGAGAGGCTGGCAAAACTTGAGCTACAGACATTAGAGCAAAGAAGAGAGAGAGGAGACTTGATAACTATTTATAGAATCATGAAAGACATGGAAATTATTGATAGAGAGGATCTAATAAAATGGGATAGTAGAGATACAAGAGGACATGGAAAGAAAATAAAAAAAGACAGTTATAGAAGAGCCCTGAAAAAGAACAGGTTTCCCCACAGGGTAATAGACGTTTGGAACAGGTTAGATGAGAATGTTGTGTGTGCAGAAACGATATACGAATTTAAAAACAGTCTAGATAAAACGAGATATGGAGACGGGACACCACGAACATAGCTCCCCTTCCCGTAAAATACAACTAGGTAAATACACACACACACACACACACACACACACACACACACACACACACACACACACACACACACACACACACACACACAGGCCAATGTCCCTGACAAGCACGATGGCTAAATTGCGTGAAATAATCGTAAAATATAAATAAGTTAATTATTCCGAAGAGAACATTTAGAAAGATACGTTTGAGTGGACTGTGTAGAGCTAAAGAAGGCATTTGATAATATAGCTCTCAATTAACTTTTGCGAAATTTGGAGTATAATGGAGGACTTAGAATTGGCCTCCTTAAATGGCTGAAGGATTTCCTGAAAGACCAGCGCATGAGAACAACAGTGAAGGATACGATGTTGAGATGGAGGGCTGTGAATAGCGAAGTCCCACAAGTGTCGGTTCTAGGACCTGGAATGTTTTTGATATACGGAAATGACATGATGAAGGCACGATAAGCTACACATACATGCTTGCAGACGTTTCAAAGACCATGGGGGAGAGTAAAAGATAAAGAATGCAGATAGTGCAGATATGTGTTTGGAAACACTTTTGGAAATTTGATTTTAACGCCAAAAATGCAAAGTAGAATTGAGCAAAGATTATTGAGGTGGTTTGAACTTATGGAAAGAATGAATGAGGAAATATTAGCAACGAGAGTGTGGGAAACAGAGGTAAATGAAATAAGCTCTTGAGCAGGGGTGGGCAACCTTTGGCACGCGTGCAAAACCCAGAGCTCACCTAAAGAAAAAATAACTAATAAACCCGCAACGTTTTTTTGTATGACCATTAGTGCATGGTCCGTTGGGCGGTGGATTGGGGCCCTTGAGAGTGAAGGGACGTGCCCCATACTAGTATGAGGGCCTATAATTTTATTCTCTTGGTACGCTCGAAAACTTTGCATCAAGGATTTGAGTAATTTTGGCACCCATAATAAAAAAAAGTTGCCCACCTCTGCCCTAGAGAAAGACCTAGAATGAGATAGACCAGGAGAGAAATTTCAACAGAGTGCATTATGAAATGCTCTTGGATCTTCTGCGGATCCTTGGGATTCCTGTGAGGATTACTGATCTGCTGTATGAGACGGGGAGTACAATGAAGTGTACAGGTGTGGCTGATATAATTCTCCAACCCCTGCGTATGCTCCCCTTTGATAATATAATTGATGATATACATACACACACATATACATACGAACATACTCATACTGGGATGCCGACTTACCAAAATGAAATCGCCAAAGTTCGTTGAGGACTTCGCCTTGCCTCTCGCCCCCGAAGACGACCATGGAAGCCTTGAGCTTGCAAGCCACGTGTGAATGGAGATAGCCTGGGTTCGGCCGCGTTTTAATACTCGTCCACGTGCGCAACTCTGCAAGAGAAAATAAGTTTTAGATATAACTGCAGAATTTGGAGGAATTAAAATTTAGCGAATGCCGACCTTGGCTAATCCGCCAAAAAAAAAAAAAAAAAAAAAATTGAGTTTGGCGATGCCATACTCGAGATTGGAAAATTTATTCATTTGAATAGTGGAACTCACTGTCAGAGAAAAGAATGTTGTACGAATGTAGGTATATTACGATAACTGACTGTGATCCTCCTCAGCGTCGTTATACAAATGGGTTAGTGGGCTTATATAAGTGTACAGAGGGGACGTGGGGAGACAGGGATGCTAACATGTGGTCCAGTTGAGCCTAGGACCAAGTTGACCCCAGGTCATTTTACCAATGTATTAGAACATTTAACTCCCTTGGATTTACTCATTTCTTTAAGACGCCGAGGTGACGTCATTCAAAACCGTAACTGTCATCGCTACGTTAGTGTTGCGCAATTTATGCCTGCTTTGTTTCTGTTTTCGTCTGCTTGTTTACATCACACACTTCCAGCTACTGGACAAGTTAAAACAGATAATCTATTTTTAATCATCATCCAATTGTGAGTAGCAGGGTCAGATGGTAAAAGAGTTTAAAATTTATTTCTACTATACATATACATAAATATATACATACATACATATATATTTATATATATATATGTCATATATATATATATATATATACATATATATGTATATATATGTATATATATATATATATGTATATATATATATATATATATATTTATATATATATACATCACATACACACACACACACACACACACACACACATATATATATATATATCATATATA
>NC_134781.1:65298183-65305683 GCF_046742065.1 Oratosquilla oratoria | reverse complement strand
TGGAAGTGAACATTAAGGGAGAGCGACTGGAGGAAGTGGATAGTTTTAGATACTTGGGTGCAAGTGTAGCAGGAAAAGGTGGAGTGAAGGTGGAGGTAGAATGTAGATTGAGAGAAGCGAGTAAATGCCTTGGTGGATTAAAGAGTGTAATGAGGAATAGACATTTGGGAATGGATGCGAAGAGGAGACTGTATGAAGGAGTGATTGTGCCAACAGCACTGTATGGGGCAGAAACGTGGAACATAAGAGAAGAAGAGAGAAGGAGTTTGAATGTGTTTGAGATGAGGTGTCTGAGAAGTATGGTGGGGGTTACTAGGCTGGATAGAGTGAGAAATGAGGAGGTGAGGAGGAGAACAGGGGTGAAAAAGGATTTGGGAGATAGGGTTGATGAAAGAATATTAGGATGGTTTGGACACATGGAAAGAATGAGTGAAGAAAGACTAGTAAAAGAGGTATGGAAGGCAGATGTGGAGGGAGTGAACATGAGGGGACGTCCTAGGATGAGGTGGATGGATGGGGTGAAGGGGGCTTTGGGGAAGAGGGGAATGTCTGTTGAGGAAGGAAGGGAGAGGACGGAAGACAGAGGTGAGTGGAGAATGGTTGTATATGGATGATGTTGTGATTGCATGCGGAGGAATGGGGGGGGGTGTGGGGGTGGGGTAGTATGCGTGAGTAAATTTTGACGCAGCCCAAAGGGATTTCTCCCCGTCCTCTCCTTATATGCAAGGGGGGACGGAGAGGGGGGGTCGCCGATTAAATGAAGCGGCCTTGCTGTGGATGTGCTGTGTCTTGCGACACTGCTTCTGACCCAGGGCGGTGGGCAGGGTGCAGGGATGACCCGTCATCCAGGAGGTGCTCAGATGAGAGGGAGGGTGGGAGGGGTGTGGAGTGTATTTAGGGATGAAATGGGTGGGAGTGTTTTTATGCCTTTCCCTTTTTGGCTACCTCCCTTGGAAGGGGGAAAAAGCCTTGGTATATGTATGTATGTATTACTATTATTATTATTGCTATTATCATTATTATTATTACTATTATCATTACAATTATTATCATTACTATTATCATTACTACCGGTATTACTATTATTACTATTATTATTATTACTATTATTATTATTACTATTATTATTATTATTATTATTACTTTTATTATTATTATTATTGTTACTATCATTATTATTATTATTATTATTATTATTATTATTATCATTATTATCATTATCATTATTACTATTATTATTACTAATATTATCATTACTATTATCATTACTATTATCATTATCATTACTATTATCATTACTACCGGTATTACTATTATTATTACTACTATTATTATTATTATTACTATCATTATTATTACTATTATTATTATTATTACTATCATTATTATTATTACTATTATTATTATTATTATCATTATTATTACTATTATTATTATTATTATTGTTACTATCATTATCATTATTATTATTATTATTATTATTATTATTATTATCATTATCATTATTATTATTATTATCATTATTATCATTATTACTATTACTATTTCTATTATTATTACTATTGTTATGTACTATCATATTTGTACTAATGATAATAATTATGATAAAACTATATCAAAACTATAAAGATAATGAAAATTATGAAAACGACAATAGTGGTAACAACAAGAACGAAAATAATGATGAAAATCATCTTGATGTAATTCGTAAAGATACCGAGGGGTTTAACAGTGACACAGAGCAGTACCAGCATCTACTCCCTTTTGATGTTTCTCCCGATCCACCCTACCTCGTTTCTTCCGGCATCTACATTATCTTGTGCCCCATAGCTGCAACTTCACCCATCTCCCTATTCTTTCCATAATTCCCTCATTATTACCTTCCGAGGAGGCCCATTTTCCTTATGGTTTTATTCATTTCCCAGGTGTCTCAACCTTCATATGAGGAACTCGACTCTAGCCAGACTCTTGCATAGTAAAGAGTCTCTCCTCCCTTCCACCCGTATTCAATGTTCAATACAACTGACAATATACAATGGGAAAATGGTCAGGCACAGGACTGCTTGGGCCATGACTAGGCTCATGAGAGACAGAAAGCGAAGAAAAGAGAAGAGAAGAGAAGAGAAGAGAAGAGAAGAAAAGAAAAAAGAGAAGGAGAGAGGGAGAGAGATATCATGATTAACATTGTTTTCTTGCAATCTCTGCCCTAATTCTACTCGCTACCTCTCCTATGCCTTTTCCTTTCCACCTCCTGCCTCCCCCTCCTCCCTTCCATTACCTCTGCCCCTTTCCCCCGTCCCTGATCCATCTGTCTAAGTCTAGCCGCCTTTAGTTGCGAGGCACCCCCATCCGTCTCTTCTGTTTACTCACTGTCCCTTGTCCGTCGGAATCTTCATCTCTTCCTCTACCTCCCTCACACTTTTCCTCTCCCCCGTCCTCACCTTTCTCTCTCATTTTCTTTCTTTCCTCTCCCTATTCTTATTCCCACTCTTCTTAGGAAATGGAATGGGTGGGAGTGGTTTCTATGCCTTTTTCTTTTTGGCTACCCCTCCGTGTAAGGGGAAAAAACCTTTGGTATATGTATGTATGTATGTACTCTTCTTTTCATTCCTCTTTCTCATCTTCATGTCTTCACTCTCCCTTTCTCTCTCTCCCTCTCCCTCCACTTCATCTCTCTAACTTTCTTTCCTTATACTTTTTTCCTCTTTCTCACCCCATATAGGACACTGTATATGTTTTATGCATTTAGCGCTTAAGAAGCTTTAGTGATACCATTGTGGACCGGAGCTACACGGTACTCTTCTATGACAGGAAACCAATCTCCACTTCTCTTCAGTGGTATATTGTCCCCGAGGATAGAAATCCTGGGCATTGGTGACCAAATGCGAAATTTAAACACTCTCCTTTTCTCTCTTTCACTCTCTTCTTCCTTTTAACCTTTACCCTGTCCCTTTCCCTACTCTCTTCTTTATATCCCCTCTCTCTAAAGCGGCGAGAGTTTGCCCACAAGGATAGAAGCAATGGTAAAGTGTAGTCCACAACAACAACAACAACAACAACAACAACAACAACAACAACCCCTTTTCCTCTAGCCAAACATTTTAAACATTGTGATATACTTCGCAGGTTTTCGGTCATTCAAGGACGGACGATTTTATGGTCGAGCTATTGACATGATTTGAGGAAAGAAGCTACAGGATACATATACAAAAGAAGAAGAACATAAAAACTTATATACGTAGAAAAGATCACTGGAAGAGTTGCAGTCGGGGTCTGAGGTGCAGGATTGGGGTCGCAGATGCAATGTTGGAAAGCTTTGTTTTACTTTATTGGGGTGAAAGAGAAGTTGGAGACGAGAACCGGAGGGGATGGGAAGGAAAGAGGAAGAAGAAGGGATGAGAAAAAAAAAAAAAAAAAAAAAAAAAAAAAATTAGAGCACATCTGGTATCGTGCATTATCAAGGAAAATTATAGAGAACAGAGGGGAAAAAAGGAACGGGGAATGAAGAGGAAACCGAGGGAAGGAGGAGAAGAGTAGAGGAGGTGGAAAGAGAAGAGAGAGGAGGCTGGCTCCGAGACAGAGGAGACGAAGAGAGAAATCTGGGTCGGTTTGTCGCCTCGGGTTTCTTGTGGTGACCACAGTGCGTAATGGTGGATTTGTGGCAGTAGGAGGAAAATTATGAAGAAGAAGAGGAGGAGGAGGACGAGGAGGAGGAGGAAGACGAGGAGTAGGAGAAGGAGTAAGAGGAGGAGGAGCACGAAGAGGAGTTCGCTGTTTTATAATAACATCGTTCTGGCAGCTCCTTCGACGGTGTTGGTGTCAAACTGGAACAGCCTTGTTGTTCCTTGGGATTCATCAGAGATATGGAGAAGGGGATACTGCATCCTGGGTGGCTGCTGATCCCCCATATCATCTCGCCCTGGCTTGCGCAACATCTATGGTAGACATCGACTGAAAGAGGCTACTACATTACAGGTACAAGGTCGAACTCACCTGTGTCAAACTTCCAGAAGTCATTTCTCTCATGGAGGTCGGTCATGCCGCCGTAGACCCACATGCTTCCGTCATGCAAGACGGCGGAGTGGGCGTGTCGGGGTTCAGGTTGCTCACCCCGTGACGTCACAGGCGTCCAGTATTCGTCTTCTGCAAAAGGAAGGTCACGCGTGAGTGGACTATGGACTGTAGACTACCTTGGACAGACCACCCACTTACACGGGATCGTGTTTTTGTAGGCGAGTAAGAGAAGTCTGTAGGAAAATTAAATGACAGTCGTGTATGAAAGAGGGGTATTGGCACAAAGCACTTGCATGAATAAAGTGATTTTTACAAAGTGAAGGTTTATACACTAAAATCACCGACTAGGTTTCTTCCGAGACTAGCCACGCCCCCTTTTTACCTCATGACCAATCACGGGAAGTTTTTTATGATGCTCATTGGATAGAAAGGAAATCGTGCCTGTTGCACAGAGAATGTGACTGGTGGAGAATGGATAAATGTGGGGCTTGCTTCGCCCGAGATGAGGCGGTGGTTAAACGTAATGTGTTTCTGTTGCATCTCACAAACTAGATTTCAGAAACTAGATTCAACATCAAACGATTTCACAGTTGATGCATCAAGACTTACCATTAATGTTACGTTTGAATGAAATCTTTAAAAGAATAGATCTAATAAAAAAGTAGACTTAGGGCTAGAATTATACTAACTATCTATAATTTCTAAGAGCTGTAAATTGTAAAACGAGACAAAAGAGTAATTGTACGTTTTCTAGAGGTTTCCAGGTGCATTTCAAGATGACAAACTGCAGCAATTAAGACAAAAGTCTGGTTACTGTTAGCAATATAGTTTTATCTAGTAGTAGCTACTCCTCCAATCAAGACGTTTCTGTAGTTAAGATCCGACCCGACCCGACCCTACTCGACTTGACCCTATTTGACCCGTATGAACCCGATCTTTCTTTCTCATCCCACCACCTAATCGCTTCCATTCCCATTCCAGGCCCCCGTTCCCGCAGCGATTGGTGGTCCGCCTGATTTGCGTCGCCTGCTTCCCCGAGGCCCCATCTGATGGAGGCATGGGGGGAACCTGGAAGCGAGAAAATGGCCCCATTATGGGGAGAGGAATAGAAGGCGGGAGGGGGAGAGGGAAGGGAGAGAGAAAAGGGGGGGAAAGGGGAGGTGAAAGATAGTGATCGTAGATGGGTGTTGGGGGAGCCTGCGTGGGGATGAGATCAGAACACAGAGACTGCGCCGGAATAGTGAAAAAATTGCGCTGTCATTCCTTCTTTTTTGCGGAGGAGTTCCTTTTCAGCTGAATAAAATCATCTGAAGACCAATGTCGTCCTTTAGGGTGTAAAAGGTTAAAGTAACATAGGAATTAATATCTTTATTCTGGAAGCCGCCAGGCAATTTTCTTCAGCCAGAGGAGATTCCTCTGACCGCGTAATGGATGTCAGTAACCCCTCCCCTCCCTACCACCACCACCCTCTTGTATGTTCACTATGCTTTGGGGTTCCTGATTTCGGATTCGCATAATATCATTGTGATAGATTTCAATTGTATCAGAAAAAAATCTATCTATTCATCTATGTACCAAGAACTTTTTCCCCTTTATAAGGGGGGTAGCTAACTCAGAGGCACGTACCTATTCCCACCCACTTTTACCTCAGACCCCTAGCTCTCTCCATTTCTCATTCTATCACAGGCTCTACTACTCTCGTAGAAACCTCTTGACTACTTTTAACAGCTTTCCCCCAGTCCCAAATATCTGCAAAACCTTCCACAGTGCCTTCCTGTCTACCTTGTCATAAGGCTTTTCCAAATCCATAAAGGACCCTCCCCCCCCAAAAAAAAAAAAAAAAAATCCTTACCTTTTCCCGAAGCTTTCTCACATATCTGCCTTACCGCAAAAATATGATCCATGCAACCCTTACTTGTCCTAAACCCACACTGTTCCTCACCAATTACTTCCTCTGTTCCTCCCCTAATCCTCTCAATCAAAACCTTCCCATAAGCCTTACAAACTACGCTCAACAAACTGATCCCTCTGAAACTACTATACTCACATTTGTCCCCTTTTTCTCTTGTAAAGCGGAAATATACAGGCACTCCAGTCCTCTGGCACTCTACCCTCCCTTAGACACACATTGAATAACCTCACCAGCCAGTCGACCATTTCTGTACTTCTCTTCTTCAGACACTCCGCATGACACCCACCTAATTCAGGAGCCTTACCTGTCTTCATAATTTTCAGAGCTACTTGCACCACATCTTTTCTTATTTCTCCTCCATTTTCTTCTCCCATCACCGTAATTTTCTTAGCGCCTCCCACTGCTACCATCAATCCCTCTAAGATACTCCGTCCATCATCCTCTTACCGCCTCTTCTTCGGTCAAAATCTATCCATCCACGCCTTTTACCTTTTCTTCTCTACCTGACCCACCTCCCTTTCCTCTCTTGGTTTCCTTCCAAAAAAAAAATTATTGCTTTAATTTTTTTTTTGCCATACTCCTCTCTCGTTTTACATCTGATCTCCTTTTTGTCTCCTTTATCTGTCAATGTAGTGGTATTGGGAGATCTCAATGCTAGAGTAGGAGATGAGCCAATAGATGGAGTGGGTGGACAGTGTGGAGTGCCAGGAAAAAATCGTAACGAAGAATTGATGGTGTAGATGTGTCTAGAGAGTTGATGGTAGCTAACATAATGTTTAGGAAAAAAGTCGAGCAAAAGTACACATAGAAGAGGGTGGTGGATGGAAGCGTGGTAGATAGGGTTTTAACGGACTATATACGTAGTGGTATCCAGGAGAAGAGAAAGAAGACTTTTGGATGTACATATTCTTAGGGGAGAGAGTGGGGTAATATCAGATTTTAGGTGGAAGGTAAGTTGAGAGTGGAGGATAGATGGAGAAAAACGAAAAGGACAGAAGGTAGGGAGGTGCCTAGAGCAAATTGTTTAAATAAGAAGGAAAAGGAACAGGAGTACAAGGGGAAGCTGAGAAAAGTGTGGGAGGTGGTGAAGGATAGAGTGGAAGTAGGTGTGGAAGAAGAATGGGGGCGTTTCAAGGAGGAAGTGACAAGGTGTGCAAAGATTGTATGTGGAACAAGAAAGATGGGAGGGAATAGAAGGATGGGTAGTGAGTGGTGGGATGGTGAAATGAAGACAGTAGTAGAAGAGAAGAAGCGAGCATTCAGGGACTGGTTACAAAGTAGGCTGGGAGAAAAATATGAGAAGTATAGAAAAAAAAACGCATCCAAGAGCTTAGAAAAATAAATTCCTTCCACCTTTTCGAAAAACGTCACTTCGTACACCATATATTCATAACTGGAAACCTGAAACTATACTATCAATGATGTAGAGTCTCTGAGGGTCCTAGTTCCAAACCATTTCATTAAATGTTCCCTCATCACGCTCAGTTGTTGATCCCTCACAGGGGAATCGCGTATATCTAGTATGGAGTACGTACCTCGCAAGTATGGACTCACTTGAGAAGTTGGAGTCAAAG
>NC_134781.1:65268183-65278183 GCF_046742065.1 Oratosquilla oratoria | reverse complement strand
GGGGAAAGGAATTTGTATTTCGTTTCTGAAATCCAGCGCTTCTATCCATAGAGAAAATCTAACGCCGAAGAGGTGGGGTCATAGAGGCGGAAAACGGTGGACTTAAGGAGGGTAGCAGAAAGGAGGAATTGCACAAGTTAAAAATGATCAGCTTTTTTCTTTTTTGAGTGGAGATTAATATCCAATCAATAAAGAATACTGCGTGGTTCTGGTCCGTAGGGGTGTCACAAGAGTCCCCTAAAGTCCTCACCGTGTTAAACTTATGCAAGAGGGAGGGCGAGGAAGGAGGGGGGAGGGGGGAGGGGGGTACACGACATGAAATGTACGAGTTGCAACATTTGACAATATTGTAGTCATCCATGAAGGTGTGTAAATTGCCGCAAAATCTCTCTCCCATTATGCAATGCCACATCTATACTTTTCACGGTGACTACGCAAGTTCAGAATTTCTACCTCCCTTCCGACCTTAGCACCTGAAGTCAGGATGAGGTAGTTCAAGACCTTAACATCAGGATAGAGGGACTACATCTGCTACGTTCCTATAGGGAACAGGCTTTTCCAGCACCCCCAAAGAAATTTATTTCACTACCCATAGGTTAAGAAATACAACTCAACGGTATAAAGTGCTGTGACCGACTGAACATTCCCTGGAATGGGGTGATTTTTGGAGCCAAAGGGACGGGAAGGGGGGAGAAGGAGGGGAAGGGGGTGGGGGCAAACCCCCCCCATCCCCCCGAGGCGTCTAGGACCTGCTGGTCCTGCTCGCTCTAGTCCCCCCCTCTCCCCTTCTCCTCCCCCCTTCCCTACACAACGATACGGTTTCTATGTGACATTTGGACATTTATTGTTCTAAACCGTCTATACCTACAGTGGAATCGGTTCGGAATTTTTTGGTTGAACATCGTTTGCAGTTTCTGTGGTCGATGGTCGATGATGGCAGAATGCCAGAGGTGGAACGAGTCGACAGAAAAAAAAACACCACAGGCCGCAAAACTATTTGCTCTCTTGCAAATATACAATCATTCAAAAAATGAATAAGAAAATAAATAAATAAACAAATGAAAGAATGAAAGAACAAGAACAAATAAACAACAAATAATTGTTACGGCAACATGACATCGAATTTTTTTGGGGGAAAGGGGATGTACAGTTGGTACGCCTGTATGACACACTGGTCACCAGTTGTGAGATGCTCATTCAGGCTTAATAACCTTATCAATAACAAATGCTCAACTACCTTTCGTCTGAGGAAGGTTTCCCCTTAATTGAATGAAATTTCCTGACGCCAGCCAGACTTTAAATTATAAGTAGACCTTGAAAATGGAATGATTTGAATAACTATTTGAGTTTAAATATACACACACAAGGGAATATATACATAACTATGAAAGGATGAATGGGAACTATGTGAGTGTGTGTGTGTGTGTGTGTGTGTGTGTGTGTGTGTGTGTGTGTGTGTGTGTGTGTGTGTGTGTGTGTGTGTGTGTGTGTGTGTGTGTGTGTATGTGTGTGATTGTGTGTGTGTGTGTGTGTGTGTGTGTGTGTGTGTGTGTGTGTGTGTGTGTGTGTGTGACTGTGTGTGTGTGTGTGTGTGTGTGTGTGTGTGTGTGTGTGTGTGTGTGTGTGTGTGTGTGTGAGTGTGACTGTGTGTGTGTGTGTGTGTGTGTGTGTGTGTGTGTGTGTGTGTGTGTGTGTGTGTGTGTGTGTGTGTGTGTGTGTGTGTGTGTGTGCGTGTGTGTGTGTGTGTGTGTGTACGTGTATGCATTCGTGTGTCCAAGATTATACACTAATACATTTCCATATCTACACCGAAGGGGAAGAAAAAACAAAACAAATGAGTATATAGAAAAGAAGAAAAAATATAATAAAAAAGACGGCGATACAAACCGAAATAAAACGTACCCCCAAAAAACAATGATAGCCAAGAATGCTCACAAAGGGGTCAGCACTCAGGTCAATGGCAAGAACGAAACCAGGTAAACAATAAGTTTGTACACAGACGACCTCCCCCTATTCAACTCCATTCGTGGTTTTTTAATCTGAAGCACTTTATTCGTTGCTCGAAAACAACAGGACCCGTGTGCAACACCGATCATCTCATGCATGAAGATATGAAGAATATATTCATACACATACGCAAACAAGTACGTACACACACACGCACACACACACACACACACACACACACACACACACACACACACACACACACACACACACACACACACACACACACACACACACACACACACACACACACACACACACACACACACACACACACACAAACACGCAGAAACATAAGAAGATCCAAGATGACTAGTGTTATTGCGCACGTGCATGCTTACAAAGGCATATGTATACTGCATTCGTATTTGATGTAAAATCATATATAAGCACATCTTCATTCATGCTGGCCCCAGGAAGAGGATGATGGATTTTAACGGACTTTGGTCGAGCTTGCGTACGGCGATTTTATTCATCTCTTGGGTAATGTGAACTTCTCGCTTAGACTATCAAGGAACACTTAAATAGTCCTTTAAGTATTTCAATCCAGTTAATGTCTGACAATTCTGTTCAACTCAAAAGGAAAATCTGAGTATTGATGGAGGATACTACCAATATAAAGATGCATCTATATGTGTACATTACGTCCTCAACTTATGTTTTGCTGTTGCTGGTTGAAATTAGCGTATAACCTGTAGCATATGGTGAAGGACAGGGCGTATGACAGTAGTCCATAATAAAAATAGTTCATACCTTTTACCGTTACCTTATATTAGGACGTATTTTGGTCACTGATTCCAAAGGCCACACGCCAGAAACACCTTCAAGATACTAAAGACTCCATCGTTATGATGCCCTTGGCCAGATGGTAAAGTGTGTGTGTGTGTGTGTGTGTGTGTGTGTGTGTGTGTGTGTGTGTGTGTGTGTGTGTGTGTGTGTGTGATTCACCATGGTCTTGGGTCACGTGTTGGACTCGTGATCGACAGCTATTTCCCTCCCGAAGGAGAGCTCAGAGCTCATATTATATGACCGATTTATGGGTAATGCTGTGACCTTATACGCACACACACACCCAACTCCCCGCCCACGAGAGTTGGAGTAACGACTCGCAGCGTAGCGATACTGATTTTTTTTTCAGCCCTGGACGGGATTCAAACTCGGACCGCCGTAGTGGCAGCCGGGAACAGTACCATCTGCGCCACCGAGTCGTTTTGTGTGTGTGTGTGTGTGTGTGTGTGTGTGTGTGTGTGTGTGTGTGTGTGTGTGTGTGTGTGTGTGTGTGTGTGTGTGTGTGTGTGTGTGTGCGCGCGTGCGCGCGTGTGTTTTACTGCTTACTGATTAGACATAAAAGAATGGTCACTCAAGAATGACGTAACGAGGATTATTGTTAGCGATTTCGTGGGTCTGTAGCCATCTTAGGAGCCATTCTGATCAACATAAAAGAAATGCTGAGTAATAATTATCGGGTCATTCCGATCAAAGAAAAGATTTGATACAAAGAGAAATCAGATACTGCACATGTGGCAGATACAAGTAAATGACATATAAGTACCAGTAGCTTTACGAAAAGAATAGTAAAAATTTTGTTGAAAAAAATAAACAAATCAATCAAACCTTCATTCCGTCAATCAATGAACCAGTCAGTCAATCAATCAACGAATTAGATTTAAAACATATAAACATTTCATAGAGAGGGTGTAGAGGATTGGACATCCCTTGGATAAAAACAAACTCCCAGTTTCAGTCATTGAGCACAGGACTCTTAATGCATTCTCTTGAAGAATAGCGACAGATCTTGTTCAAAATATATTGTAATCAAATACATCATACAATTGTTATAGAGAGATTAATATTTACGAAGGAGAAAAAGACAAAAGCATATATCAACATTTGAAGAATAGCAACAGATCTTGTTTAAAATATATTGTAATCAAGTACATCATGTAATTAATTGACTAAGATAAATATTTACGAAGGAGAAAAAGACAAATGTATATATCTACATTTACATTTTTACACCCAAGTAAGATAATTAATTTTGTACATGACTAGAATTAATACCACGATGAAAGTATGCAGCTCTGAAACGAAGGAGATGTTTGAAACATCTCAGTTGTTGAGAATTGTATTCCTTTTTTCAATTCTCTCACGTTCTGGATTGGTATAAAATCCATAAAATACGATGATGTAGTGAAGGGGTTATAGAATGGTACTGAAAACATGTATCGTTCTCCTTACTAAACCCAAACAAATACATTTATCTTCACTTCTCGATCCGCCTACGACATGACGTCATAACGCTATCACTGGGAACCGAGTGGGCAGTTGTACGTAGTGGCAATTTGCTTATGCTAATAATCTTATGATAGAGTTTTAAAGTAGATGAGATAAAACATAGTCGTGCTCGGTAAATATAACTTGACGGATTGTAAAAGGCGGTAACTTAGCACATGTCTTTGTCTTTGGAGGATTGACAGTTTGCAATCAAGTACAGACGATAGCAACCTTAATTCAGTAAGAAATTTGCACCTTACTACTGTTGACGCTGATATCAGGGCAAATGACGAAACGATGGAAGTCTTCTATTGATGTCTCGAAGGTTCTCCGGCTGACACAACGTAAAAGATATGGCAACGTCACACCATGTAATATATACAGGAAGTTTCTGGCAACGTCGCACGTGTAATGTCCAGATGAAATAAGGCGAGCAGAAATTCTTATTACATTCTGTATTTCCTCTCTCCTCAGCCCACCTCCTGCCTATCCTCCTCCTCGTCCTCCTCCTCCTCCTCCTCCTCCTCCTCCTCCTGCTCCTCCTCCTCCTCGCGCTCCTGGTCTTTCTTTTCTTTCTCTTCCTCCCACTCTTCACCCTCCTTTCCTTTCTTCTTCATTTTCCCCCTTCTTACCTCTTCCTTTTCCTCTTCTTTCTTCTTTTCCTCTTCCTTCTCTTCCATCTCCTCCTCCTCCTCCTCATTTTTCTCCTCTTTTCTTCTTCCCCCATGACCCCTTCTTCCTCCTCCTCCAATCTCCTTCCTTTCCTTCTCTTCCCCTTCTCTTCCTCTTCCTCCTCCCATATTTCCTTTCTCCTCCTCTACTTCCTCCTTCTCTTCTTCTTCTTTTTCTTTTATCTTCTTTTTCCTTCTTGTCCTTCTCCTTTACTTTTTCCTCCTCCTGCTCCTCTTCTTTCTCTGCTTCCTAATCTTCCTTCTACCCCATCTCTCCTCCTTGTCCTCTTTATCCTCCTTTTCCTCTTCCTCCTTATTTTTCTTATTCTTCTCCTTTACTTTTTCCTCCTTCTGCCTCTCTTCTTTCTCTGATTTCTACTTTTCCTCCTACCCTATCTCCTCCTCTTTGTCCTCTTTATCCTCTTTGTCCTCTTTATCCTCCTTGTCTTCTTCCTCTTTTTCCTCCTTTTCTCTATTTACCTCCTCCTTCTCCTCCTTCTCCTCCTCCTCAACCTCTTCCTTTTCCTCCTTTTTATTTCCCTTCTTCTTTTCTCTCTTTTTTCCTTATTTTCATCTTTTTTCTTTCTCCACTTTTTTCTCCTTCTCCTCTTCTTCTCCTCCTCCATCTCCTCCCCTTCCCAGTTTCCTTTTTCTCTTCCTTTTTTTCCTTCTTATTCTCCTTCTTCTTTACCTCATCATTCTCCTCCTCTTTCTTTTCCTCTTCATCTTCATTCTGATTCTCCTCCTCCTTCCCTTTTTCCTCTAATTCGTCCTTTTCCTTCTGATTTTCTTCCTTATTTTCTCTATTTACTTTTATTCTTCTCTATTTCCCTCTTATTCCTACTCCTCCTCTTCTTCCTCTACTTTCCCCTACTCCTTTTCCTCCTCTTTCTGCTCCTCCCTTTCCTCTTCTTCTTCCTCCTCCTCCTCCTCTTTCTTCTAATTTTTTTCTCATTTTCTCTATTTACATTTATTCTTCTTTCCCTCCTATTCCTACTCCTCCTCCTCCTCCTCTACTTTCCTCTACTCCTTTTCCTCTTCTTCATGCGCCTGTCTCTCCTCCTCCTCCTCCTCCTCCTCCTCCTCCTCCTCCTCCTCCCCCTCCTCTTTCTTTTTTCATCTAGATCGGGACCCGCGCTCCCTGAACTGCTACATAGGTTCCTTCCTTCCTGTCTGTCAGCGCTCTGTGCACTGTCGACCTTCTCCCACCTCCCTCCCAGATCTCCAACAAACCCGGACCCTTCAACACCCATTTGTCTCCAAACTGTCCACCAGTCCAGACTCCATCATTCTACTCCCTCTTCTCCAACAACGATTCTTTCCATTCCCTATTCCATCACCTCATCCACCTCAACTTCTGCTTCCTCTTTTCCTTTCTCCCTAACAATTGTCTTCAATCTCTACCCCCTCAGTCTACTCTATTATCTCAATATTCATCCTCTTCTGCCTCACATCCCACTACTCCATCTGGGAACTCCTCTTTCCTTTCTTCTTACTAATCATACACTTCCAATCATGCCCGTTACTCATCACCGACTCTTTGTGTGTGTCAATCTCTCCGTCAGGAGCTCTCTGCTGCCGCGAGGTGATTCTATTCGTGTTATGGTCAAAGTTTCTGAGACGTCTAACTTTCAATGAGTAAAGGAATCTTGTGATGTCTGCCACAACACCAGCCATACAGTGCGCCACGTCGCGAAAGCTGTCAATTCTCGCTTACATATATCCGATATGATCAATTACTGGAGACAGCACTGCACTCTATCATCCATTCTCTCAACCCATGTATCATCAATCTCGTTATCTATTCACGCTCTCTCTGGCTAATTTCATTGCATATTCTTGTTCTCTTTCTCCCCTTTCTCCATTTTCTCTCTCTCCTCTTCTTCCTTCTCATTCTCATCCTCCTTTCCAACGTCTCTAGTTACTTCTCCTCCTCCTCCTCCTTTTGTTTTTCTGACTCCTACTCCTCCTCCATGTTTCTCTTTCTCTTCTCCCTGCATCTCCTCATCCTCTTTCTTCTCCTCCTCCTCCTCCTCCTCCTCCTCCTCCTCCTCCTTTGTGAGCCTATCCATTTTATTCTGGCTAATGCCAGATGATTTAATCAATTTAGGTGGCCAGAGAACTAACTAAAGCAAAATCATTATACTCCTGAAGTGTTGGCGTGATATCCATCACAATACGATTACATACTGAACAAATTTAGATTTAAGAATGAAAATAGGCAAGAATTGGTTTACTAATAGGATGGTCGATGAATGGAATAAACTTAGTAACCATGTAGTAAGCGCTGAAACTATCAGTTGTTTTAAGAAACGATTAGACAACTTTATGGATGGGGATGACAGGTAGTGATGGATACGGAGCTGCCTAGTGTAGGCCTTATGGTCTCTTGCAGTCTCCTTTATTCTTATGTTCTTATGTTCTGACACTCCATCTCCATTTCTTTTCATGTTACGCTACTCCTCCTCCTTCTCTTAGTCTCCTCCTCCTCCCTTACCTTCCTTTTTCACTCTTCTCCTTTTTAATCTCATTCTTTTTCTTAATTTAGTTTCTCCTGCTTTGTCTCCTCCAACTCCCCCTCTTCCTACTCCTACTCCTACTCCTACTCCTACTCCTACTCCATATCCTTTTACTACTTCTCTTCCTCTTCCGCATCTTTCCCCACCACCTCTTTCATTCTCTTTTCTATATAATTCTTTCTCTTTTTTTTATTTACTTTACCTCCTCCTCCTACCTCTCCTTGCTCTCTCTCTCACTTCTCCTCTTCCTTTTTCTCATTCTCGTCCTCTCCTCTTTCCCCTTTTTAATCTCATTCTTCCTCTTCATTTATTTCATCCTCCTCTTTTCCAACTACTCTTAATTTCTTTGCTCTCTTCCTTTTATTTTTCTTTACACGACTACTTGTACCTCGTACAACCCAACCCATCCACATCGCCGTAGATGTAGATAAAGCACCACCACCTTTTCCCCTCATTTCTCCAAGAACAAGAACAACAAGAACAAAGACAACAACAGCAAAATCAAGAAAAAACAACAACAAAAGCATCGATAACGACAAAACCAAGAACACCGACAATAACAAGAATTAAGAACAACAAGAGTGACAAGAATGACAACAAAAGCAAAAAACAACGAGAACGAAAACAGGAACAACGAGAATAATAAACACAAGGAAAACGACAACAACAAAACGAACGACGACAAGAGCACTGTCAACAACGACGGGAACAATTATAAAGACGATGAAGAAGACGATGGTGAAGACTAATGTACCACCACTAATACCACCACCACCATCATCACCACCACCATCACCAACACCGCTACCACTGCTACCAAAACCACCACCAACACCACTATGAACTACATAGACAACACCAACACTCTGACCACCACCTGTCTTCCTGAGACCCTAAACAGCGCAAGACTTCTTCCGGGCTTGGCAGGACCCGTCTGCAGACCCCATTGAATATGTACGAACCTAATTAAAACTAACTCAGCCTAACTGTTTATCGTAACCTACACTGAGCTCGGGTTCCTTCCACAGACCAGCTAAGCCGGTGCTCCTTTTCTGGGTCTTACGAAACTACTTTGTTTAATCCATCATCATTATCCAAACCAAGCGTGTTTTCTGAAGGATAATGTATTCTTCTGCTTAACCTAGTGTATTCGCCCAACCAGTATTCTTGCCCTTTTAAACAGCAAATGTTTCTAGTGAGGAAGAGGAAAGAGGATCTACGTAAAAGAAAAGAAAAAAAAAAGTGACAGACGACACGGTGCCTCAGCGAGGAAGGCCTACGAGAAAAAAGTGGTGCCTCGGGAGTTCTTGGTCGATGTCGACCTTCTTGTTCTTCAAGAAGGTCTTCAAATAATCTTTTCGAATTCCAGAGTGCCTTTCGACTTGTCCTTTACACAACGACGTACTTCTGACGGGATTCATTCTCTTCAAAACTTTAAATATCTTCTGGCTGAAACCATTCCACTGCAGCTCCCACGACCTCATGTACAATTTCAGTCTGAATGGCTTCATTAAGAATTGGATGGAATGAGGAGGAAGGTTTCTTCGGGACGGGTTTTTTCCCCCGAATCTGAATAAAATCGTCTAGCGTTAGGCAGAACAAAGTATATCTTTTATAGAGCATCATTATAGTCAAGAGGTTAAGGGCATGGATCTAGTTAGGGCAGACCTTTTCATCAAATCACTTTGTATTTGCCTTCTCTTGATTTTTGCACATTATATATTCTTGGCTTATTCCTTAATACTATTACACAAAGATTTACAACTTCAATGTCGTCCTCATTATTTCTTAGAGCTTCGAATCTCATGTTCATTTTTATTTGAAATTTCTTCTACTTAGTCTTTACTTTTGCAAGATTTATTTTCTCTTGAATACTATTCAATACCTATGCTGAATTTAACTGTGCAACCTACCATTTCAGTAACTATCTAGATCTAATTCATTCATAAAACTTACATTTCTAACGCTGTTGATTTCGCTTTCGAATACAAAATATATTTAGTTCTATGTTGTTCAATTTAGACTTCTCCAAGTCTCTTCAAGGCTTAAACGCTTTTGGAAGAAAGTGCTCTTTACCCTAATGTCGTATTTCTCTGCAAAATTAGTCGAAACTTTGTCTCTGTCATCTCTATCAAATGCTGTAATTCTTAATATAAATATAAAAAACAATTAAATAAACGTTTCCCTAAAGACTGTTACCGACATCAGAATAAATTCTCAAACGTTATTTTTTTTCCTTTTGCTCTCGTCGAATTCCCTCTACAGCGCTCCCCTCTTCCCGTGTCTCTTTGTGCAATACCATTTCACTGTAACATCTCTCCACCCCTCCCCTGCGGTCGTAAACTTTTGAAATTTCTCTCCTATTCTGATGGCGAGATCACATGTCGTCTATATTTCGAATCGCTTTGAAATAACTGACGCTTCGTAACGATTTTAACCGTCATAACGGTCACGGCTATGACCCCGACTTCAGTCCGGAGTGTATCCCCGTTCTCTCTGTTCTTCCCTGACACTTCAACCCTGAATCTG
>NC_134781.1:65248183-65253183 GCF_046742065.1 Oratosquilla oratoria | reverse complement strand
GACGAGGAGGAGGAACGAGGAAAAACAGAAATATCTCCTCCGTTTCAATCTGCCATTTTTCTCCATTTCTTTCATCCACTAATTCCCCCATTGTCTCCTCGGTCTTTTTCAGCTGCATTCTCTCTTTTTTTTTATTCCTTCATTTACCATTTATATTCGTCCCCTTTCTATTGATCTCTATTTTCTCCTCATCCTCCTTCTCCCTTTACTCATCTCTCACCTGTTCTTTCTCTTCCTTTTTCTCCTTTTCTTTCTCTCATTCTCATATTCCTCGCTTGACTTTCTCTGTTCTTCGTCCTTCTTCTCTTCTTTTTCTCACTGTTATTCCTCACGCAGTTTATCCTTGTCATCTCGATCTTCATCATCTTCTTCCTGCTTTATCAAGCGCATTTTGTCCTGCTCTTCTTTCTCCTCCTTCTCCATTTCCAAAATCTATACTCCTCCTGCTGATCCTCCTGCGCTTTACAACCCAAGTTTCCAACAACCTTACGTTTACATCCTCCTATTCCTCTTTTCTTCTTCCTCTTCCTCCTCCCACTCATCCTCTTCCATCTCCTCCTCCTCTTCCTCCTCCCCCTCATCCTCTTCCATCTCCTCCTCCTCTTCTTCCTCCTCCTCCTCCTCTTCCTCTTCCTCCCCCTCTTCCTTTTCCTCTTCTTCCTCCTCGTATACCTCCTCCTACTCCTCCTTATCATTCTCCTCCTCACCCTCCTTTCCTCTTCCTCCTCTTCCCCCTGCTCCCGTTCCATTATATCTCAAGCCCACATCCTTCTCTCTAAGCGCCAGTCTCCTCTCCTCTGTCACTGACCCCGTCACAATCCTTCCACCTGAGTCTTCTCCACAGACATTGAGACCCGCTCTTCCGCACACAAAGGGTCTGCAGACTCCAATAGGCTCCGCCAATGACGTCGAAACACTGGACGCCTGGTCGTCCCCTTCTCTCTCCTCCTCCTGGATACCATCGCCCCCATGCCGTCTACTTCCCCTCTGGTCTATTTCAACTTGAGCTCTTCCGTCCTCAACTTTGGAGTTCCTTCGCTGGGAACATTCCTTCTGGAAGATACTCTCTGGTTACTTGTTCGTTTTTATACAACTTCCAATACTCAGGACTTACGCCTCGAGGTGCTTCATTGCGGGTGATGACGCTCCCTTTGATATACGTGTCCTGACGGTCAGCGTAAATATTAATTACCATTAGCCTTTGGAAGCAAACCAAGGACCTCGCCAGCACGCGGTAAGATCAACGTTATCATCAGCAACACACGGTTTTTTGAAAAAACAAAAAAACAAAACAAAAACAAACTCGCATTAACTAGAATAAAATCATTAAAGTGAATATTTGGCTTCAATGGATTAGTCAATATCATTCTTAATCCTCTAAAACTCAGAGCTCTTGACTTAAGATGGACAGAATCGCGTAGTGTCAGTCAAAAAAAAAAAAAAAAAAAGCCATTTGAGTTTAAAACAAATAAAAAATAACCATTTGAGTTTAAGGTGTTAGTTTAAGTTCCAGTCTATAATTTCCATTTACCTATTTAATCTCTTTCTTGACAAGACTATGAGGTCCGTCATCTTGCTGAAGACGCCAAATTAAGACGATGGCGTTGTTTTAAGTCCCATATGGATAAGTGACTTTAGATAGATGTTCCGTAATATCTGCTAATTGGTTACTTTTTTGTGTATTCATTTGTCTACTTATGTTTTTTTGCTCGTTTGTTTGTTTTCCTGCATCAGGTCCCATTATGAACCTAAAGGTCTCTTTCGGTATTCGTGGCTTCCCACTGTAATATCCGTGAAACGTGACTCATTCACCAATCAATGGCAGAGATATCAGGCATTAATAAGGCAAAGATTAAGTTTTCCTCAAGAGGCACTTATCCGTGGCCTTATCGTTGACTCGGTCGCTCACATTACCCAGGGCAGAGACCAGTTCCAGTAAGTTTTGAACTCGAACCTGAGTTTTGTATCGTATGAAGCGAACTCGAAACCAACTCAGAACAGCAATCCATAAATCACTAGGTAAACAGAGTTCGTGCAGAAAATACACGAAACATTGTGACACAACTGTACGAATGAAACTGAAACACTATTGTTCGACATCAGCGTTAGGTTGAATGTTTACGGAAAACATCGAACCTCCCTTCCCTGTATGCGATACTTTTGTTTTTTACCTTGTGTACATAACAAGCCATCTGTCTTACAAAACATCAATTGCTGACAAATAAAAAACAATTCTCTTCATCAAAACAACAAAGAGGTCTACAGAGGTCTTCAAATAATCACACCAACTCTACAAATTACCTCCATCACTGACACCAACTACAGCAAACACATAACCAATGCCTACCACTAATGACCAGAACAATACTAATTACCGCTGTTACATCCAGTTTCCATCATAACAAACACCCAATTACAAAAACGACAAGGACACCGCTAATTAATCACACAATGGCGGAAACAAAAAAACAAAAACAAAAACAAAAACAAAAAAATCGGTGACCACTGCGAAGAAAACACTGTCTGAAATTATCTGTCCTCTAACCGTTGTCGCAGTTAAAGCCCTTTTCATTTTTATCTAACATTTTCCTATGCCCATTTTCACCCTCCCGTCTTCCTCTAACTCACCTTCCTCCATCTTCTAATCCGTCTCTCCCTCCAACACCTCTCGCTCTCTCCAACTCCCAACCAATCCTCCCAATCATTTCGCTTCTCCACCTAATCCTCCCTTCAGGGACCAATCCCCCCTCCTTCCCTTGGCAATCTGGGGAGACCGTGCCGGATCGAATACACGCCTGAATTCCAGTCAGGGCTTGGATATGAAACGATGAGGTGGAGAGGGTTTAAGGAAACGAAGGAGGAGGAGGAGGTTGTGTGAGTAGTGTGTGTTGAGGCAAAACCAGCGCAGGAGAAAGAAAGAAAGAAATGAATGAATGAATAAACAAATGAATAATAAATATAAGAAATAAATAAATAAATGCAATTTTCAGTGCCGGGTGACGTTCTATTTTATTCATTTCCGTGGTAAAGAAGGAGTTACATGATTTTCTTCTATATTGGGTGTCACTCTTTGTTCCGGCTGCCTCCTAGTCATCTTATTAACTATCACGGCAACGCCACGTTAGCGAAGGGACTAAGTGAACGTTTTCACAAATTTTCTTAGCTTCTTTTCTAGTCCTTTTGATCTCTCTCACCTGAGAGAAAGTTTAAGAAAACAGAACGGCTTTCAGAAGCGTACCTAGCTGGAGGAGACGTCCTCAGGAGTCTCTTTCCGATAAAAAGACTTTCAGAATCTTCAGGGGCAAGAAGTCAACAAAGGGTGAGATGCAAGAACATAATTCCTTTTTTCGAAGTACCTCTTCCCCGCTGTCTGAAATGAGCATTCCCATGCAAACGACCAGCGAGTTCTCATACAGAAGTCTATCAAGCGGGTAGAGGCAATGAGTTGCTGAATGCAACTGACTAACTAAATTCACTTTAGGACGGATTTCACAGGCATGAACTTTCCAATATGTCTAGGACAGAAATTAATTTGATGTTATTCCTACCGAAGAGGCCACTGAAGAACTGAAGAGAGTAGTCTGATGGCAGCCAGAATATATATTGTAAATATCATTGAATACAGAAAGAGTTGAATACATATTGTAAATATCACTCGATACAGAAAGAGCTGAGCTCATTAAAAATGTCTTCCAACCAGTGACTACCAAGATAAATACTTTCGCACGAAGTTCACCAAAATAAAATATATCGGGATCGTATTCCATCCACGGTACGATCTGGTCTTGAGGCCGCTGGACGGATCTGGTCGGATCAACCAGATTGGATCGTGTATGTACTGATTTTGATGTATTGGACTGACACACACGACCTAATCTGGTCGGATCGAACCAGATCTTTCTGGTGGCCTCAAGACCAGATCGTATCGTGGATGGGGTCCTTTGGAGATGTTACTAGCACTAAGGACATTCGACCCAGGGACCATCACATCACTGAATGGGTAAGAACCATCTATACACTAATAGCCGACCGAGTTTGTTAAAAGAGAAGAGTGTAGCAAAAACGGCTGAAACGGTTAAACGGTTACGAGTTTAAATATATTTCAAAATATTGTACGATACTTTTGACCGTGACAAGACACCACACACGCTACCAGCCGCACGATGTCACTCAATTGGTTGCATCCATAGAGCTTCCATGGCGGTGCAATCTGTAAATTTTATTCTGTTTAGAGACAAACGATTTTATTTGTCTGAAGGGGTATCACTGTACTAAAGAAATCGAGTACTTTCCATAGTTCCATTGTTGAACGGTTTCAGTCGTGGTTCGACACCTTAGATGAATAAAATCGCCTGACGGCAGATATGAAAAGGAAAAGAGGTTAAACGAGGGTAAAATAGCTTCGCCACTAGACGAGTCTCTGGGAGCTGGATAATCTGATAGATACCAGTCCGTATGTGTGTGTGTGTGTGTGTGTGTGTGTGTGTGTGTGTGTGTGTGTGTGTGTGTGTGTGTGTGTGTGTGTGTGTGTGTGTGTGTGTGTGTGTGTGTGTGTGTGTGTGTGTGTGTGTGATTCACCTTGGTCTTTGGATCACGGGTTGGACTCGTGATCGACAGTTATTTCCCTCCCGGAAGAGAGCTCAGAGCTCGTATGACCGATCTATGGGTAATGTTGTAACCTTACACACACACACACACACACACACACACACACACACACACACACACACACACACACACACACACACACACACACACACACAGCTCCCCGCCCACGAGAGTTGGAGTAACGACTCGAAGAGCAGCGATACTGAAATTACTTCAGCCCTGGGTAGGATTCGAACCCGGACCGCCGTAGTGTGTGTGTGTGTGTGTGTGTGTGTGTGTGTGTGTGTGTGTGTGTGTGTGTGTGTGTTTGTGTGTGTGTGTACGCGCACATACAAAAACACAAGAGGGTATACTTAGTACTCCGCAATACATATTCACTAATACAAAACTCG
>NC_134781.1:65238183-65240683 GCF_046742065.1 Oratosquilla oratoria | reverse complement strand
GACCGATGGGCGGACCCCAGTTTGAAGAGAGTCCCGAAGTAGTGTGACCCCAATGAAATTGGAATTTATACCTGAGGAAAGTAAAATTGTCTTGTCTTCGTAAGAAGAAAAGCTACGATGGATACTAAAGCAAGGAAACGTCAAGCGGCAGATTTCTCCACAACACTTCTTCGTTTCCATCTTCAACTCAGGCAGTTCGCACACCAACGTAACCAGTTGCATGAAACCAGTTGCCTACGACGCCACAACCAGTTGCATTGCAACTGACACATTGGTTTCTTTAGAATCTTCATATCGAGGCAACCGCAGTTTTAGTCGCCTCGATGTGAGGGGTTCTAAAGAAACCAAAGTGTCAGTCGCTATGCAACTGGTTGTGCGTCATAAACAACGGGTTTCATGCAACTGGTTGCGTTCGTGTGCGAGTTATCCATTCCCTGGAAAGACGAAGAGTACGGGGTGATATGATAGGGGCATTCAAATGGGTCAAAGGTTTTAATAAGGGTGATGCAAGCAAGGTCATCATATAAAGACAACAGGGCCGGACTCGTAGTAATGGAACTAAATTGGACAAGTTTAGGTTTACGGAGGAGATAGGCAGGAACAGGTTTATCACAGAGTAGTTAACGAATAGAAAAGACTTAGCAACATGTACAGATCGTTGAAGCAATTGGTTATTTTAAGAAGAGATTAAATAACTTTATGGATAGGGATGAAAGGGGGTAAGGGATATGAAACTACCTAGTGTAGGCCTTATGGTCTCTTGCAATCTCTACCATTCCTATGTTCTTATTTTATTTCTCCTTTTGCCTATTTTTTCCCCGACTATCAGAAACTATCACAGATTTTCTCTCAAGCCCCTGTCAGTTATTGAAGGCATTGTTATGCGCTTACCCCTTCCAGCTCCACCCCTTCCAGCTCCACCCTTTCCAGATCCACCCCTTCCAGCTCCACCCTTTCCAGCTCCACTCCTTCCAGCTCCACCCCTTCCATTATGTAATCTCCTTCTACTTCCGCTTCCTTTTCCTCCTTTTTTCCCTCCCAAGACTCTATTAACCCACTAGGGATCTGTCCCACTCCTCCTCTTCTTCCTTCCTCCTACCCCTTTTCCTCTTCCCTCTCCTCCACCTTTCCCTTCTTTCCTCTGTTCCTTTACCTCCCAACCTCCATCTTTCCAGGAAATCCACATCTCGAGCTCCCTCTCAGGACACCAAGTTACCACTGAAGAATAATTATCTTTTTCTTTTTCTTTTTTCTGATTTAGGCTTAATGTCTTCCAAGTGTGTCTTAGTCCCGTGTCTGACTTTCTAGGTGACAGCCACGGACAGACACTGATTATGTAAATATGGTTTTCAGCAATGATGATTTGATGTTGGGTTTGTTCTACCAGGGGTTTCTCACTTCCCTCTGCGTGTGAGTGGGATGGTAATTTCGTTATGATTTGATGTACTTTTTTCAGACAGTAGTTGTTGTGCTGTTTATACTTTTCTTTACACTGAAAGACTTTTCTTTGTAAAAATTGTAAAAGAGATTGCATTAGTAATACACAGAAATATTTTTATTTATAACATAGATTGTATTAATTCACTGTTATCATATATTGTACTCTTTCTGTAAAATATTTTGTCGTTATTGCTGTAATTCAAAGCATATTTAGGTAAAAATATTTCCTTTGATGATAATTCAGCAGGCGGCATTTCCTAAATAGTGCTTGTCTAAAAACGGAAAAATAACAAATCTAGTCAATAGACCAATATTTAGAGATTAGATTACGTCACTGGGAACGAGAAGCCTTTGCGAGCTTTTGCCCATGTCTGTACATCAACACAACATATCAGCTCTCCACCATTGTGGAACTGGAGAAGACATTTTGAACTCTTAATCTTCTTTATCTTTAGACTCCCTTCGACCGTTAATAGTCGTTCTCAGGGAGGATGGATTAGAATTAGAATTATGAACATCTAGGTCAGACCAACTGCTTTAACTAGATTTTTTTTTGTTGTATCTCATTTTATTCTATATAATTTTGTCCTATTTTTTTTTGGGGGGGAGGGAGAAAAGTTTGTAGGAAGATTCGTATAGCTGGGGGATATATGGGTTATATACAACGTGTTCAGTGGGAAAGACCACTTGAAACGACCTATGACCATCGCCTTCCACACCCAAAAGTAAGAAGGGTATGGGCGACTCACAATGAGCATTTCATTGATTTGTGAAACAATATTCCCTTCTGAGTCGGGGAGAGGGAGGATGGGAGGAGGAAGAGAAGGAGGAAGAGGAGGAGGAGAAGAAAGAGGAGGAGGAGGGGAGGAGGAAGAAAGAGAGGAAGAAGATAAAGAGAAAAAGGAGGAAGAGGAAGAGGGAGACAAGGAGGAGGAGGAGGAAGGATAGGAAAAAGGATAAGGTAAAGAGTTAAACGAGAAGGAGAAAAAGAAGAAAAGGGAGAAGGTTATGATGGAGGGAGAGAAGAAGAATAAGGAGAATAAGGAAAACGAAGAGAAGG
>NC_134781.1:65228183-65233183 GCF_046742065.1 Oratosquilla oratoria | reverse complement strand
CTTCGTGCGAGGACTGACGTCATATTTTTCTGGTGTTTGATCAAACATTTTGGTGTTTTATGATTTTTTTTTTAATTTGACCAAATGACAAGACATCTTGTCATCGGAGTTTAATGGGTTAAGAATAACTCAGCACCTTGAACACAGTGAGGCAGTTTATAGATTTTTGTTCCGATGATTCTGTTTAGGTGAGGGATGGGTTAAGGATAAACACACACACACACACACACACACACACAAACAAACACACACACAGACAAACACATATGGATACACACAAACGCACACATATCCTTTTTATTTCTGCAGATCTTTACCACCTTTACATAGGGTCGTTGTTCATTATAAACTTTCATCATCTTTTCTAATCTTACACTTGATGGTTTCCTCCAGTTGTAACTAAGTTGATTGTATCCTACAATTTAGTTCAGTTGCCATATTCCTTTGGTCAATGACGTACATATATATTTTTTGATGGTCTCCATCTAATCATAGACGCTCAGTTATGGTTCTGCTGATCTTCAGACCTTTGTCTTTCAGTGCTCTTCTCTAGATCTCAACGTTCCTCCCAACAACTTTTCTATTGATGGCAACCAATGCAATATTTCCCACGAGGAGCGTTCCCTTCGAGACTTCCTCCTTAACATTTCCAACCTCCACGTCCATTACATGACCGAAAATGTAAGGACTCAACCGACGGAGCCCAAATTTCACTTCAGGGCTTCCTGTCATTTTTCAAGCTGACCTCTCACTTGCGTTGTCATTCCTCTATACATATTTTCCACTACGCCAGCAATTTTTTCTGAAATATCTTTTATATTTTTATTCTTTCTTTAATTTTTCATTATTATTCTTATTATAATTTTTAGGAACCTTCACTCTTCTTGCATGGATACATTTTTTTCCATCAACTTGTCATAATATGAAGATGATGTCTGCCGCCCATTTTTTTTTTATGAGTGCAATTTGATTCTCTCTTATTTGAGATTTGATCCTCACCCTTTCCTCTATTACTTCTTTATAAATGAAGTTACCACAATCCACATATCTCTTCAACCTTTCCAGTTAGAGTAATGTGCTACCTCTCTAATCATTTGATCTCTCCTGATGATATATGTTGCTGATCCAATCCCATAAGATGTCAACTCCTTCTCCACCTAAACTCCTCTAAACCTCAGCTGAAATCACATTTAATTCTACGGATGTCCATCCCCTTATATCATCTGGTAATTCGTGATGTTTTCTTCCATTATGCATTCCATATTTCCCACCCAACGCTTCTGTGATTCTCCTTATTAAGACATTGACAAAATGTTCCTTCCATCGGTTATTTCTATCTGTTAATATTTCACTCTATCTTACCTTTAATTTGTTTAATCTGGGTGAAGTCCCCCTTTTTTTTCTTTGTGCCTTGCCTTTGCAGTTCTGTGAATTTGACCATCTGCAGTTTAAAGATTTTCACAAATTTCATATACTCGCAATTCATAATCTTGCTAGGTCTTCGTTATCTTGTTTCTTTGCAAGCCGACTTATTTTCTTTTCTAGTTTTCTTTTTCCTCGTCAATTTTCCATTAGCCTCTTCATTCCTTGAACGTGTTTCCTGGATCCGGTAGTATTTTGCCGTGGGTTCTGCCTCATGTCTACTCCCAAGGATTTAAATAACTTTGATATCCATTTCCTTTCACTCATTTGCATCGTCGTTCCGTGGAATTTCTCTCGGAACATTATTCTCTGTGGCTCCGTCCTCCCATGGGTTTTATTTTGATGAATTAACAACCTTATTATCTATTACATGGCAACAGTCCTTACATGCATAAGTATCCTCCCATGGGTTTTATTTTGATGAATTAACAACCTTATTATCTATCACATGGCAACAGTCCTTACATGCATAAGTAACACCCCCGGGCAAAGTTCTTGGTGACAGACCCCCCCCCCACTTCCCCCATCACCAGTTCCCATTTCCACCATTCCTATTATAGCTAATGGTTTGCGAAATAGTTAACCAGGTTTTAAAAATGTTATTTTAGGTCCCTATTGCAAAAAGGATATGGGGAAAATATTTCATATTCTATTGATTCTAAAACAAAATTCGTATATTACGGTAAGATATTCAGGCCTTCTCTGACCTTTTTTTATTTTAATTGTTTTGTCAGCCTTGCGGTCGGTATGTCCAGGTGAGAACTGCCGCCCCCTTAATGTGTCGCTCCAGGGCATAAGCCTCTAATGGTGGCATAGAATATTCTTTGTGTTGTACATACGTAATTATAATATTGTTTATTTATTATTATATATTTTATATATACAATTGTGAAAACCAAGTGCTCATTTAAACGTATATGTTATATATTTCATTGTAAGAACCAAGTGCTCAGTTTGAGCGTGTACGTTTACCCGCCAAGTCTGGCGTGGTGGCGTCGCTAAGCACCAGTAGTGATCTAGCTTACAAAGCGACAACACGTTCAATATTGTAGAGCTTATTTCAAATACAACATTTTTCATTTTTATAAACGGTTTTATTGGCCACCCCGATACAAGCCCCCACCCCCTCCAATGTGAGAGCCTTTCATGGCAATCATTTACTTCTTTCAAATGTCTTCTGAGCAAGTGATGGTCAACTTTCCTCTCCTTTTCCTCTGCCACCGGGAAAATATACCAAGGATATTAATCCAAAGGAATCACACACAACACGTGATTCACAAAATATGCAAATAATCGCTAGGTAAATGAGAACTTGGTAACAGAACGTTTTCGTCTATTTGTGGAAAATCTTATCAACTGTTGACAAACATAAGATTGAGGATATGTAGAAAATACAAAAATCTAGAGTTAACTTCAGTGATGTGATTAAAAAGAAAACGTACATAAAAAAATTCAAATAGCTGCAAACCAAGATGGTAACTACTCTTGTTGATAAAACATACGAAGGAAGACTAAATATACTAGAACTGACAACATGAGAACAAAGAGGAGAAGTTGGTGAAATATCATCAATGTTCAGACTTAATCGACAACAAAGACTTCCTGGCATGGAAAAGAAGAAATACTAGAGGACACTAAAAAAAAGTGTTTGAAAGATACCAAGAAATACAACTTTCCATACAGATCCATAGACATGAAACAATACAAAAGAAGGTACAGCACAGCCAGACGACGTGAACTAATCCAGAGTGAAGTTGGGACAACGGAAGCCTCATGAATTTAGTTCTTGTGTATGTTTCAACTAAGTAAACATACAACAGAACACAACACGCACACAAGATTACGTAAACACTACTGCCAATGGAATATTAGTAAACATAAGAAAAATATAATCTCTTCAATAAGTTGACCCACTTTACACACTCGGCTGCGTCAGACGATTTCATTCATGGCTGCATCAAACCGCTGGCTAAACAGTGTCTCAATCGAATAATACTGCGATCCTTGACTGAATAAAACCGTTTGATGCTTGACAGAACACAGTCCACGCCGCGGAATTGAAGAGGTTTATCGTTAAATTCTATTGTTACGACGTCGGGTTCTTGGACGATTACCCGAGGGAGAATCGAGGGAGGAGGAGACCACACCCAATCCTTCCCTGCCAAGCTTAGGACTTCCCCTCCCACTCCAGGACAGGTCTCCTTTAATCCTTTAACCCGTTCACTATGAGACTTATATATATATATATATATATATATATATATATATATATATATAATACATATCTATAATACATATACAAATATATATATATATATATATATATATACATATATACATATATATATACATATACATATATATATATATATATATATATATATATACAGTATATATATATATACAGTACATATATATATATATATATATATATATATATATATCTATATAATACATATATACATACATCTATATATATATATACATATATATATATATATATATATATATATATATATATATATATATATATTTGGAGACATTCTGACAAGTTGAAGTAGGTGGGAAGGGGAAACACTGGAATCTTAATCTGAGTTTTATTCTTTTGAAAAACCTTGTAGCAAAGTTACTCAAGAATATAATTCGGATTAAGACTCTAGTCTTTCCTCTTCTATGTACAAACCCCAACGCGTAACTTTTCATACTGATTACACTTTCTCAATACGCTGAGGGACCCCGTCGGAGGAAATATAATTTCTCTTCAATCTCATGCCTTTATTTGCTGCTTTTTTATTTGTTGATTTGTTTTTGTTCTATTCGGCTGAATAAAGTGACCTGGATCCTGCTGGGTGACAAATCAGTGAAAGAGCATCAGCGTGTCGTCCAAAGGGAAACAGTATTTTGAAATATGTTCATTTTTTTCACTGGTCGGCCAGATAATAACACTAAATTATTTCGTTTGTAATTTATGAGCTCAATAAATTATACTTCTCGCAGATAAGTACCATGAACTACTTGTATACATCTATTCACTTACTTGTTCATATATACTTTTACTAGCTTGGTTATTATTATCTTAATTCACATTAACTCACATATGAATTGATTTATTCATTTATATATTTACAGATTTATCAGTTGAAATATTTGTTTATTTATGTAGTTCATTTATATATCTGAGTAGAATCGTCAGTGACGGCGATGTTTTCATGTATATATGTATTTGAGATATATATGATGTATATACCTATATGTAGTTGATGTATAGTCGGCCTCTTGTATAATGCCTCGTAATGGAAGAAGGTTCTGCTATCAGTGCACATTTTCTTCTACAGATTCATTCTAAATAAGGACTTTGGAGAGATTGTATATAAAGGAGGAAGTGTGTTGTAGAGGGGGGAGTGTTCACTACACTGTAAAACACGGCTAATTCACACCGTAGACAACTTCACAAATATTATTTTTACTTATTTATATAAATTATGTTTCTGGTTGCTTACCTATTACAAACAAAATGCTTTACACTGTGTAAGCCTATTTATCTTGGTTATGATTATATTTAGATATTATTTATATTG
>NC_134781.1:65220683-65223183 GCF_046742065.1 Oratosquilla oratoria | reverse complement strand
CTACTAATGTTGTTATTATTACTGTTGTTACTATTGATATAATTTTTATTGTTCACAAAATTATCATTACTATTATTATTGTTATTATTATTATCATTATTATTATTATCGTTATCATTATTATTATCATTATTATTATTATTATTATTATTATCATTATTATTATTATTATCATTATTATCATTATTATTATTATTATTATCATTATTATTATTATTATTATTATTATTATTATTATTATTATTATTATTATTATCATTATTATTATTATTATTATTATTATTATTATTATCATTATTATTATTTGAAGTTTAGGGACTGAATTTTCTTTTAACAGAATTAAGTTGACATAACATAGTGAAAATTATGAGTCCTTCCACCAATGAGTTGTTTTTATCTGAGTGTGTCTGGTAATATGTACACAATTTATACTGTTAAAATAAGGTATACACTCCAGAAATTTTGTTACGTAGATATTGGATATCTTATTTTGACAAATTTATATCTAATTTTCATGAGACTCTCTAGAAATACAATTAGTTTTTGGTGATCATACGTTTTTATCATAAGGGGCTCTTTCTTTGCAGCTCTTCATTAGTTTGCTCAAAATATGAATATAACAAAAAAAATTATTAATATTTCTTGCTCTAATCTGACAGGCTTCAATCTTTTTTTTTTTTCTTTTTAAGTTTCTCCAAATATGTCAAAGAGGTCTCAATTATTTGACTCAAAAGTCTTCAACTAGACACGTCAGTATGTCCCAGTGTCTGGAAGATTTTTTCCTTCAAAGTTCTTTACCATTTTCGTCTTAGTACTCCCATTAATAAATTCTATGACAATTTTGTAGGACATACGTGGCAGGATCTGTACACTGTACATTTGACAATAGTAAATGTTTTGTTTTACAACTTTGGTATTAATTCTGTTTACTACCAAGCCATTCTGTATAGCTGAGGCTATAAAGATAGTTGTTTAAATACTTATACAGTCAAGCTGGGTAGCAACAGTTTCTGTGCATTTTTACTATACTAGGAATACAACGCTACAGTTGTTTAGGTTTATATACAACAGAAATATACACTACTTGTACTAGTCGAACTTTCATACCGGTACCAGTAATGAAAGTATGAAGCAACCGGATGACACTGAGGGTAGAGTATCGGAGTTCCGGGGGCATAGCACTGCAAGGGGCCATGGAGAAGCCTCGTCCGGTACAAAGTGCCAAGAATGAGGGCTGCATCTGGCACTGATTAGAGCCAGGGTGCCATTGACGGCGACATCTGCGAGCCAGAATGTTTGTCCCCCTCCCTTCTCTCTTTCTCCCCCTCCCTCCTCTCTCTCTTTCTCCCCCTCCCTCCTTTCTCTCTTTCTCCCCTTCCCTCCTCTCTCCTTTTCTCTCTCCCCTTCCCTAAACTCTGTCCTTTCCATCCGCCTTCCCCTTTCTCCCCTCCCGTGGCATTTTTATCTCCTCTTTTCTATTCTCCCCTCTTCTTCACACCCTGTTCATGTCCTTCTGGCTTATCTGTTCATCCCAGCTAACTATCATCTATTATGTCTATCTCCCCTCTATTGTGAGACACATCACGTCCCGTCCATCTTGTCCACTCCCTTGGTCCGTCATTCTTTTCTGTCGCTTTCGGTTTCCGTCTTTATTGTTAGCCTTTCTTTCTTATTTTATTCACATCCTTTTGTTCTCTCTAGTGTCTCTTTATTTATTTTTTCTTCCTATACATTAGTCTTGGTCCATCTATCTCTTCCTGTCTCTCTGCATTCTCATCTTTCCTCTTATTTTAATCTTCTTCCCTAAACTAAACTTACCTCCTAACACTTGATTTACTAGGAAGTGGTTTACAAATAGAGTGGTTAACAAATGGAATAGGCTTAGTAACCATGAAGTGAGCGCTGAAGCTATCGGTTATTTTAAGAGAAGGTTAGATAGCTTTATGGATAAGGAGGATAAATGATAATGGATATGGAACTGCCTAGTGTAGTACTTACGGTTTCTTGCAGTCACCTTTATTCTTATGTTCTTATCTTCCTCTGAGGTCTAAATACCTTCTAAGCCTCAATATCCACCTTCTACCTCCACCGACCTCGCTAATTGTCGACATTCCCTATACTTTGTCTGATCTTCCACGGTTCCCCTCCCCGCTACGACCAAACCTTGCTCTGGTAATTCCCACTTCTGTCGCCAATCAGGCTCATCGTTCCTGTCACATTCCAATTCCGAGTTCCCGATTCCAGATTCCTTTACTGCTGTAATTCACTTCTCGTTGTCTCTCCCTCTTCTTCACCCCCCCACACTCCCTCCCCTTCCCCTCCGTCCCCTTCTCTTTTGTCATCTTTATTTCCTTGAAGATTGACGTAGATTTTCTTTCTTATTTCCAAAATATGGTTTCCTCTCTTCCTCTTAAATCTCTCCCTCCGACCTCCTACTCTTTTCATTATTTTTTTATTTTACTCTTTTTTTCCCATTCTTCATCAGTTCCTCCTCTTTTTT
>NC_134781.1:65208183-65215683 GCF_046742065.1 Oratosquilla oratoria | reverse complement strand
CCCCTCTTTTTCTTCCATTCCCCTTTCTTCATCTCACCACCTCTTCCCTTCCCTCTCTTCTTCTCTTCTTCAATCCTCCATCTTCCTTTGCTCTCTCTCGATCTCGTCCCTTCGCTTCCCTCTCTCTAAAAGCATATTATTCCCTCCTCTTTTCTTCCACCTCTCTCTTCTCCATGAGTTGCTTTCCCTCATACTCTCTCGTCACTTCTCTTCCCTCATAATTCTCTCTTCCCCATAATTCGTTCTCCCCTATGAGACCACACCACTGCAAGAAAATTCTCCTTTACGCAACCATTCCCAGAACATGTCACTTTTTCTCACCTGCATCAAATCTCCCTTCCAATAATGTATGTCATTCTTATCCCCAGTAGGTCTCGATTTTTTTCTTTTCTTATTCCATCCCATTTTCTTCATCTCCTTTCCAATCTTTCCCTCAAATATTAATTTCCTTTTGCATCGCCTTTACCTTCTCTCTTCTCCACCATCCCTCTCATTTCCTCCTCTCCACACTTCCATCTCCTCTCTTCATCTGAAAATATTTATTCTCATTTTCATCCTCCTCCTCCTCTTGTCTCATATTTCCTGTACTTAGCGCCATTCCAATCTCCCCTTCTCTTCCTCTCCACCCTCATGCTCCCCCTCCCTTCACACTCCTCTCCTTCTCTTCACCAATAAAGGGCTTCCTCTTCTCTCTCTCTCTCTCTCTCTCTCTCTCTCTCTCGTTCAATTCTTTTCCTTGCCTTTTGTTCAACTTCTGTGCATTTCATCGATATATTTTCTTTATGATCTTCCTCCTCCTCCTCCTCCTCCTCCTCTTCCTCCTCCACTATATTATTCCCCACATATGCTCGCCTCCTTCTCCTCCTCGTGCCACACCTCCTCCTCGTCCTCTTCCTTCTCCTCTTCCACCTCCTCTTCGTGCTTCACTTGCTCCTGCTCCTCATTCTCCACCTCCTCTTCGTCCTCCTCAATCTCTACATTCTCCTCATGCTAATGCTCCTCCTATTCCTCCTCCACCTCCTCTTCCTCCCGCCTTCTCTATTTCCTCCTCCTCCTCGATACCCACAAGTGACATCTGACGATAATTCCTCTTTTGCTTCCCCTCGTCCACCACTAGCATTCCGCGTCCTTCATCATATTCCTTTCCACGGTCACCATCATCATCATCATCATCATCATCATCATCATCATCATCATCATCATCATCATCATCATCATCATCGTCGTCGTCGTCGTCGTCGTCATCATCATCATCATTACAAAGGATTACAAAGGCAAAGCATGCCGACAGGAGACCTTTTGATCCATATCTAGGTCGGATGCAAAAAAAAAAAAAAAAAAAAAAAAAAATCATATTAATAATAAATTAAAACTAAAACAATGTAAATAACAATTAAAATACATAAATAAATGCATTGGTATAGTTGAATAACAAACAAACAGGTAAATAGTAAATGATAATAAATTGACATATAACTAATAATAAATGAAAATCAGACAGACAAATTATAACAAAACAAAAAACAAATAATATAACATAAATTATAATAATTACAGCATCTTACTTAGGTATTTATCTAAATGATTCTTAAAGCTTCGAACTGAACTACATTGCACTACCTGTGCAGGAAGTTTATTCCATTCATTAACTACACGGTTGGCAAAGTTGTTTCTACCTACTTCCAAATTGAATCTATTTCCGGACAGTTTGAGACCATTGTTTCTTGTCTGATTCTCATTCAATGTGAAAATTTGGTCACTTTTGATGTTGTCAATTCCCTTTAAAATCTTAAAGACCTGTATCAAGTCACCTCTGAGTCTACGCTTTTTTAGGGAAAACAGATTCATGTGCTTAAGTCGATTTTCGTATGATTTATTTTTGATATTTGGAATCAGTTTTGTGGCTCGCCGTTGTACTTTTTCCAGTCTGTCAATGTCTTTAATGAGATTCGGTGACCATACGGAAACAGCATATTCCAAATGTGGACGAACTAACGATTTATATAGCTTGTTCATGAGTGATGGACTTTTTAAATCAAAAGATCGCGCAATCAATCCCAGAATCTTATTTGCTTTCTCAGAGGCTGAAATACACTGCTTGGATGATTTGAGGTCGTTACTGATAATTACGCCGAGATCTTTTTCACTATCCACTTTTGTTAACGAATTTCCAAATAACTTGTAATCGTACTTACTGTTATTTTTACCTATGTGCATTACCTTGCATTTACTTGTGTTAAATTTCATTAGCCACTTTTCAGACCATTGCTGTAATTGATCTAAATCTTCTTGAATATCTAATTGGTTTGAGTGATCATTTGCCACTCCGCACAGTTTTGTATCATCAGCAAATTTGGAAACAGTAGATTTTAGTCCATGGTCTATATCATTTATATATACTATGAATAGAAGTGGCCCAAGAACGGAACCCTGAGGAACTCCACTTGCAACACTTTTCCATCCAGAAGTTTTTCCATTTAAAACAACTCTCTGTTTTCGACCTTTCAACCAATTACTAGTCCAACCTAATAGGCTACCACTTATTCCATGCAAAGCTAATTTAGTAAGTAGTCTTTCGTGTGGGACGGTATCAAAAGCTTTTGCAAAGTCTAGATATATTAAATCTATATTGTTTCTTTTGTCATAATTCGAGACAACTGTGTTGTAGAATTCGAGTAAGTTAGTCACGCAAGAACGTTTCCGTCTGAAACCATGTTGGCTATCATTTATCAAACGGTTACTTTCTAAATGATATTCGATAGCATCTCTGATGATAGTTTCCATTATTTTTCCTACGATCGAAGTCAAACTAATAGGCCTATAGTTATTTGGTTTCTTTTTGTCACCTTTTTTGAATATGGGAGTAACGTTAGCTAGCTTCCATTCTCTTGGGACATCTCCGGATATGATGGATTTCTTGAAAATAATTTCTAATGGAACAACAATCTCATTTTTCATTTCCTTTAAGATTCTTGGATGCCAACCGTCAGGCCCTGGTGTTTTATTAACTTTGAGTTTGTCTATACACCTTTTAATTGTTTCTTTTGTTATATTTACCGTAGTGAGTAAGTTTACCCCAGACTTTTCACAGGTTTCAGTTTGGAATTCACTTTGAGGTGTTTCGTTTACGAATACCGAGCTAAAATAATTGTTTAAGAGATTACACATTCCTTCATTTGAATATTCAAGTTGACCGTCAGCAGATAATAGTGGACCAATGTGATTCCTAACAACCTTTTTATCTCTAATGTAACTATAGAATTCTTTGGGATTCTCTTTGGATTTATCAGCGATGTTCATTTCGTATTGTCGTTTTCTTTTTCTTATTGTCTTTTTTAAATCTCTCTGTATTGATACATAACTTTCATAGTCATTAGATGCACCCGAGCACTTATATTTCTTATAAGCTTGTCTCTTTTTAGCAATACTTTTTTCAGTTTCTTTGTCGAGCCACTTTGGGCGAGCCTGATTTGGGGGACGTCTGTCCTTAAAAGGAATGTAAGTTTGAATCATCTTAGTGAGCGTATTTTGAACTTCCTGTTCTCATCATCACCACCATTTACCTCTTCATGATCGTGATCACTATCATCTCCCTTGCTATCATCATTATCTGTATCACCATCATCATATCATCGTCATTATCTTCCTTCTTCTTCTGAGGTTTCAGCAACACAAATTATAGATTTTGTTGAGGCTATGAAGACAAAAGAATTTTATTCAGCCGAAGGGACGGACTCCACATTGAAAGGGGTTGTGCATAGAACGGACCTGCCGTCTTTCGTCACAAAAAAAAAAAATAAATAAATAAATAAATAAATAGATAAATAAAAAAATAAAAAATAAAAATAAAAATAAATAAGTAAATAAATAAAAATGAAAATAAGTATATAAATAAAAATAGATATATAAATAAATAAATAAATAACTAAAATAGAATAGAAAATAAAATAAACAAATAAAATAAAATAAAAATAAAGATAAATAAGCAAGATAAATAAAATAAATGAAATAAATAGCATAAATAAAATAAATAAATAGATACAATAAATAAATAAATAAATAAATAAAATCGGGGGGTCGATAACCCGCAAGGGAGTCCTCAGCTTTAGAGGGTCGAGCTGGGGATGGGAGAGTTACCAGTGGTGACAGCACAGCTACATGCACATATTATGGAACTGCAACTGTATCCCTGTTATTGCTGCACTGTAACGCTGTGGAAGCTTTGCTGTTTACCCAAGTTGCAACTTCGCCTGTTCGTCGTGTGCGTCACATTAAAAAAAAAAACGTAGAAATTGTCGACTTTTGTGCATTGGAAATCATCTTTATCTCCTGTCAAATAATGAATACATAATGAATGAGTAAATGATAAATAACTAAAAAACAAATTATAGCTACATGGAAATTGATAAAATAACATAGACTGCAATAGAATCTTGGCGATGGACAAAAGTTGACGGCATCGTGTGGAGGCGACTCAAGTCGACATTAGCGGGCATGACGTCACGGCGTTTCACCTGTCACTTGCACACGTCATATCGGTGTCCTCTACATCCTGTGGTATGAATAGGACGAGAAAGAGGAGGAAGAAGAGGAGGAGGAAAAAAGAGGAAGAGGAGGAGAGAGAGAAGGAGAAGGAGAAGGAAAGATGGAGGAGGAGAACGAGAAGGAGTAGGAGAAAGAAAAAGAGAGAGGAGGACGAGGAGGACGAGAAAGAGAGGAGGAAGAAGAGGAGGACTTGAGAAAGAAGTGAGGAAAAGAGAGAGGAGGAATGAGAGGAATCTCGTGTTTCCATCATTCCCTGAGCGAACCTTCAGGCACAGGTAAGCACCTCTTCCAGCAAGCTTCCCACTCCACCTGCAGAGTGCAGGAAAGGTGCATTTCTGGGAAGTTGCAAAGATCCGCAACCCCAGAGCACATGGGGATTATTTATCTTTACAAGCTAATACTTGAGTCTTAACCCATTCAACTCCGATGACAAGATGTCTTGTCATTTGGTCAAATAAAACAAAAAATCATAAAACACCAAAATGTTTGATCAAACACCAGAAAAATATGACGTCAGTCCTCGCTTCGCTGCGAGCGAAGCGAGGATTGACGTCATATTTTTCTGGTGTTTGATCAAACATTTTGGTGTTTTATGATTTTTTGTTTTATTTGACCAAATGACAAGACATCTTGTCATCGGAGTTGAATGGGTTAACAAGCTTAACCTAACCTGACTTAACTTAATCCAATCTAATCTAATTGTTACTACTGGGGAGATTTATGTTTACAAACTCGTTTCTGAGGTTGCTAGCCTTTACATGCTAATATGTAGATATTCTGGTGTTGCTTATCTTTATAACGTCCCATTTCTGCGCTTTCTTACTCCTAAAACTACTTGTTATCATCTACTTGCTATCAACTACTTGCTATCAACTACTTGCCATCAACTCCAGACTCTGTTAACGATCCTCTCTTGTCGCCTTCTTCACCCTGTTACTCACTTCCATTCACCTCGTTTCCAGCTCACCCTCTGCCTTCCCTCTCTGGTAATACAATTACCTTCGCTTACTCTCCTCATCAGCGTCTCCTTGGCTTCATCTTCTCTTCCTGCACTTGAGTGGGCGGGTCTATACACACATATATATCACTAGAAGCTGCAAACGCATCAACAGATTATGTCATCCATAAAGTGGGGGCTATTCAGAAACGACAACGAGGTTCGAGAAGATGTATACAAGTTAATGAAAGCACCAAGATTACATAGATTTCATTAGTAGGTTATGCCTTTAGGCATTAGTGCTGGGAAACTCAGTCTAATGGACAAGTTCTCTGATGACAAAATGGAAGTGCATGAGCAGTATGTGCACCTTGACTTCGTATGAATATTCTCGTTGACTTGCGAAAACACACACAAACACATACACACACACACACGTACACAAATACACGCACACACACATACACACACACACATACACAAATACACGCACACACACACACACACACACACACACACACACACGCACACACACACACACACACACACACACACACACACACACACACACACACACACACACAAACACACACACACTCGATGACGCAGTTGGTAGAGTTCCCGGCCGCCACTACGGCGGTCCAAGTTCGAATCCCGCCCAGGGCTGAAATAATTTCAGTATCGCTGTGCTGCGAGTAGTTACTCCAACTCTCATTAGCGGGGAGGGGAGTTCGAGGTGTGTGTGCGTGTAAGGTCACAGTATTACCATAAATCGATCATATGTGAGTTCTGAGCTCTCCTCCGAGAGGGAAATAGCTGTCGATCACGAGACCAACACGTGATCCAAGACAATGGTGAATCACGCACACACAAACAAACACACACATATATACGCACGCACCTACGCGTGCGCCTATGCATACACAAACAGACCTACACGAAGAAATAAGCGAAGTCAAAGCTATTTTTGTCATCGTTCTCTTTTTACTTTTCCTTAAAAAATAATCACATTTTCTTATTGATGCTCTTCCTATTCCTTTCCATCTCCCTGTTTCTTCTGTTCTTTGTCTACTTTTCCTATCTTCTCTTCCTCCGGTTACTCTCTCCTTATTCTCCTACCATTCTCCTTTTTCGTTCTCTATCTTCCCCCTCTCCCCACAATAATCACTTGTTCCATGATTACGAACGACCCATAGAGAATGGCGATAAAAAACGTCCATTTATTTATTAGCTTTAAAGGAAACCTGCAAAATGCACTCTACCATTTACCCATAGCACCTACTATGAGGAGGGTGCTTACCACCAACAACCTTTACTCGGTGAAAAATCTCTTTACACTAATCCACACCGTCTCCACTGACACCATCCCTCATCCACGATCTAATAGCATCACTTACGTCGTCGCAGTTGAAACCCTAACTAATCTCTTCGGTGCTGACACAGCCAAAGGTGATCGTCTAAAAGTTTTACACCGGGCTGACAAACTCATAAACAGACACAACAATCTTCCCGTGTTACTGATCACTGACAGCTGGGGAAAAAGATGCGCAAAACTATTTGTGGAAAATAAATTTGATTCGTGATTTTAGATTGATGACAGGCAGACCATTCCATCTACAAGGTTTCGATTAAAGGTCTGTTCTTTATATGAAGGAAATTGTTTGGAGTTTGTCAACGGATGGGCGCTCTCTTCACCTCGCGAAACCAAACTGAATGGCGACAAGAGCCGTCGACACATAAGAACATAAGAATGGAGGAGACTGTAAGAGACCATAGAGCCTACACTAGGAAGTTCCACGTTCCTTACCACCTGTCATCCCTATCTATTGAGTTATCTAATCTTTTCTTAAAATAACCAATATCTTGAGCGCTCTCTACATTGTTACTGAGTCTAAGCCATTCGTTAACTATTCTGTTGGTAAACCAATTCTTGCCTATTTCCTTCTTAAACCTATTTTTTCTTAACTTAATACTATTATTACGAGTCCTACCCTGGTGTCTTAATGTGATGACCTTGC
>NC_134781.1:65200683-65203183 GCF_046742065.1 Oratosquilla oratoria | reverse complement strand
ATCACCCGGAGATCTTCTTCAAGAAAGGACACTTCGTATCACGGGCCATCGAACTGGGAACGAGGCAAAAGGTCTTCGGTTTCCGGACCGTGCCAGCATAAACAAACTTGACAAAGGCAACAAGTTGAGCGAGACTTCAATGCATCTGAGCCTTTCTTTTATCCTGTTCATTCTTGTGTTCCTTTTGTGGGTTTTGGACTCTTCACCGTCAAGCGATTTCATTCAGCTGCAGGGATATTAGGAATGAATGGTTTATATACAAACTACGTCAACGACCAACACACTACTGTCTCATGGTGTTGAAAAAAAATCACATCGTGGTGTCTGAGTTCTTCACATCAGTTTAATCAATGACGCTATCTTTTACATTGTTGCTTAAGATAAAAACAAATATGTATAATGACTTCATGTTTACAACATCCATTCATGGAGTTCCTACCCCCCTCCCTCCCTCCTTCGCTTCCTCCTTCACGAGCAAAGCAAGAGAAGGGCCACCTGTTGTGTGACAAGAGAGAAGATATTTTCATGATCAAACTTTTTGACACGAAAACGAAAAGACGAGCGCGCTCGACACTATGCCTCACGGGGTGGCACTGAATATGTTGGGAGAGTCATGTCTCTTTGTATTCTTCGGCAATAAAAGCATACATGCATACATACATACAAATATACTGTATATACATACATACATACATACGTACACATACATACATACGTACGTACATATATATACATACGTACATACGTACATACATACACACATACATGCATACATACACACATACATACATATAAAACAGTCTTTTCCTCCTTATAGCACCTCATGGACGAAGGTTCATCCCTGTCACCCACCACACTGTTCATGTCAAAGGCAATATATACACTCAGGTCAGACAATAGCACACACACACACACACACACACACACACACACACACACACACACACACACACACACACACACACACACACACACACATACACACACACACATATTTCATGAGATAAAGAGAATGACAGATAGATAGATAGAAAGAAAAAAAAAAGAGAGAGAGAGAGAGAGAGAGAGAGAGAGAGAGAGAGAGAGAGAGAGAGAGAGAGAGAGAGAGAGAGAGAGAGAGAGAGAGAGAGAGAGAGAGAGAGAGAGAGAGAGAGAGAGAGAGAGAGAGAGAGAGAGAGAGAGAGAGAGAGAGAGAGAGAGAGAGAGAGAGAGAGAGAGAGAGAGAGAGAGAGGAAGAGAGAGAGTGAGAGAGAGAGGAAGAGAGAGAGAGAGAGAGAGATAGAGAGAATGTGGTTTGTACACATCTGCACGTAAATGGCTTTCTGAATACTGCAAGAAACAAAAACTTAAGCACTTAAAAGCTCCCGACAATACCGTCGCACATTTAACTTCAAATGGGAAAAGTTCCAAAGGGAGGGAACTCTCGTCTATATAATTTTCTAGTTAGTAGTTCAGCTTGAGTCCCAAAAGAGTTTGTAAAATGTCAACACAGAAAAAATGGGCAGCAATTTAGAGTGCTTTAGGCCTGTCTTAGACAGCTCCCACATCAACGCAACCAGTTGCATGAAACCAGTTGCTGACGATGCCGCAACCAGTTGCATTGCGACTAACACATTGGTTTCTTTAATAACCCTCACATCGAGGCAACCGCAGTTTCAGTCGCTTCAGTGAGATGGGTTATACGGCAACCGAATTTTTGACGAAAGAATTGGTCTTGAAAGGAGAAAACAGTATGGGTTCCAATTTGTCTCCTGTTTTGGCCAATTTGTACATGGAGTATTTTGAGTGTACCCTTTTGCCCAGCATCAAACCGCCCGAAATGATTTGGCTCAGGTACGTAGACGATATCTTTTCGGCGTGGGATAACAGTTGGGGCCCATTTGAAGTGTTCCATGATAAATTGAACCAATTGACCCCGAATCTTAAATTTAAAGTTGAATGGGAAGAAGGACACCAAATCCCTTTCTTGGATATTTTGTTAAGAAGAACTGATGATAATTTATTCTTTACAGTATACCGTAAGCCCACCCATTCAGGCAGTTATCTCCACTTTTTTAGCAATCACCCTGACAATGTTAAGAAAAGTGTTGCCTCTGGCCTTTTCTTGAGGGCTTTCAGGATTTGCAGTCCTCAATTTCTGGACCATGAGATTGAGGTGATCAAATGTCAACTTGAGAAGTTGGCTTATCCACCTTGGTTTCTGGACCAAGCCCTCAGAAAGGCTAGGGCCAACCATTTTAAAACTTCCGTCCCCTCAAGTTTTCACCGCTCCTTTAAGGACATTTTAAAAATTCCATTCAATAATACCATCAGTTCTTCTACTAAATTGTTTCCTCATGAACGTCTCACTATTGCCTATCACTATCCTAACACCGTGCGTAAGCAAATTGTGAACGTTCAACAAAAACCGAAGGAAGTTGAGTCACCTGGTGTTTATTGTTTGCCCTGCAAAGATTGTGATTTGGTTTACTTGGGTCAAACCGGGAGAGACTTGAACACT
>NC_134781.1:65190683-65193183 GCF_046742065.1 Oratosquilla oratoria | reverse complement strand
GATGAGGAGACTGGGGTAAGAGGGAGACTCTTATAGGGCAAAGAAGTGTTAAGGAATTTGAAAAGAGAAAAACAAGATCGGACGAAGAATGTGGAGAGAACTGGAGAGAAATGAGGGTAGAAGATAGGGATAACAAATCTAGAAGAAAGAAGAAGAAGAGAAGAGGGAAGGAAGAGGACGGAGGAGTGGACAATTGGGATGGAGGATCAAGAAGGAAGCAAGATGGTGGACTAGGAAGTGAGAAGGGACAGAAGTGGATAAAGTGAAGTTAAGTGGAGGGAAGTTATAAAAGAAGTAAAGATTCTATTCAGGTTAAAAAAAAAATCGGTTTAAAGTCGCGAACTCCCGCTATCAGGAATCTAGGACGATGCCCATTACAGAGGACTTTGCATCGTGAAATTTAATAAACCATACCATTGGTCCAACTCGCAGGGGGCAAGGGTTCGGACACCGCCACAAGTAGCGACGCTTTAATCCGCTCGGCCAGAGAGCATACAAGAGGAGTAACGAAAGAGTGAGAGAAAAAAGAATAGTGAGAGGGGAGAACGAGTCGAGGTAGGAGGGGAATATAGATGAATGGGGCAAATAGTAATAAAGAAGGGAAAGAAGAGGAAACAAACGAATGAAAAGAGAGGGAGAGGGGATGTAAGGGTGGGGATGGCAGGCTGATATATTTTGTGAAGTCAGTTGGTTTGGAATAATGAAGAAATAAAGTACTGGAAGCTCGTGGGTTGAAATCGATGACCGTGGGCAAGCTTGTGATAGGAAATATGGACTAGCTCAACTTTCTAAACCCCAACAAACACTAGACAGACACAGTAATGGAGTTTAGATGAAACAAGTCCCCCATTTTTTCTGTAGTAAGTTTGGCTGAATAGAATTGTCTGTTATTAGTTAGAAAAATATCTGAAAGTGCCTCTTTGGACTAAAGTGTTAAAAACACGTTTAGTGGACATGGGGGGGCTTGGTATAGATTTTCCAGATCCTATGGTGAATTGATAGCATTAAAAAAATAGAAAATATTTTCACACTGCTTACCAGACGAATAATAACTAAAACTATGAGGACCTACATATAACCTAGAAGATCGCTATGAATAGCTTTTTGAACACAATGAATCGAAATAACTTCCTTGGAAAGTGAGAGCTTGTAGTGTTGTCTGAAGTTTTAGAATTCAGTTGAATGAATACCTAAGCGATATGACGTCATGTCGTGCTGGTTTCTGGGCCTTAGTGTCTATAATAGTTTTTCCAGTGCAACTAGTTAAGTGAAATAGTGAAAAGCAGCAGTGTATTACTCTCGCAAGCTCTAACATAGAAAGAAGTGGTGTGTACACATGGAAGTTTAAATTTTCTAGTATACTCGTACATGGTTGATAAGTTGTTTTTTTAATACGCTATTTCTCTTTTCGTTGCAAGTATTTGCACATTTATTTTGTATGAGTCTAGTATGGAAATAAGATGTCGTCGTCATCATCATCGTCATCATCTTCATCATCATCATCATCGTCGTTGTCGTCGTCGTCGTCGTCCTACTCCTCCTCCTCTTCCTCCTCCTCCTCCTCCTCACACCTCCTCCTCCTCCTCCTCCTCCTCCTCATCATCATCATCATCAGCAGCAGCAGCAGCAGCAAAGGTATTACCATTAACATTATATCACAAACTGGTCTACAAGATGATTTTATCAACTTGATGAAATTGTCTGGCATTGGGGCAGAACAAAATATATCATGTATGTATGGTGAAGGAGGTCATCATGATATCTTTAAAGGACACGAAATACCCGTGAGGTTATTTTGCTATAAAAATCTTCCTCTCTCTCTCTCTCTCTCTCTCTCTCTCTCTCTCTCTCTCTCTCTCTCTCTCTCTCGTTCGACCTAAACAACCTTCCAGTCACGTTGTGGCCAATTCGTCACACTTATCGAGTACTTCTCCTCCTCCTCCTCCTCCTCCACTGCTTCCTCCTCCTACTCCTACTCCTCTCAAGTTCCACCAGCCTCCGCTGGTTCCCCGTTCTTCAATCATCCCGTCACAGACATAAAAAAGAAAAAAGAAAAAAGGCGAAATCCCTTCCTCGCTCTCTCCAGATCTGTACTCTATTTATATAGACTTTACTTCCTCTCCCATTTTTAGCCCACTAATAAGAAATATAATAAAAAGTTAAATACAATAATAATGATGATGATGATGATGATGATGATGATGATGATGATGATGATGATGATGATGATGATGATGATGATGATGATGATGATGATGATGATGATGATGATGATAATAACAATAATAATAATAATAATAATAATAATAATAATAATTATAACAACAACAACAACAACAATAATGGTAATAATAGTAATAACAAATATTACCTCCTGTTTCACTGACGAAGCCTCGCAGAGACTAGCAACGATCTTTGTACCCTCCAACAAATCTCCCTGAGAAGAAGCCGTGTCAAGGTAGACGCCATAGGAGGCAGAAGTCTTTATTCTTATTCTGAC
>NC_134781.1:65178183-65180683 GCF_046742065.1 Oratosquilla oratoria | reverse complement strand
AAGAAATGAAAATAAATTCATCAATATCACGAACACCACCATATCACCAGCACATCACTACATCATTAACATCATATCTACACCAACACGTCACTAGCATCATACCACCAAATTACTACAACCACTCCACCACCACAACCACAACCGTCGTCACGGTCACAGCAACCACCATCGTAGTAGTCGAAAACATCACCATTTTCTTCATCAATGACATGACCGGCCCCACTACAAAATGAATAAGTGAATAAATAATGAATGAATAAATAAATAAATAAATGAGTAATTGAATGAACAAATTAATAGATAAGTAAATAAAGAAAATTAATAAATAAAAAAAATGTGAAATCAACAAATAGATTGAAAAAAATAGAAAGTTTGTTGACCCCTGGTCTGTGACCACAGTGGTGTTTATGTTTATTTATTTATCTATTTATTCATTTATTGCTTTATTCATTTATTTTTTTTCTTCAACCCAGACAACGACTTTGCAGAAAAGAGATCGTAAAGCCCCTTGCATCTGGGGTCCGTCCCAAAAGACGATAGAAATCATCGGTTGCCATTTAGAAACGATATCTGGAAAACATGTCACCTTACTAAAGATGTAGAAAAGAAAAAGAAAATACGACTCTACCCAACCCTTTTTCTTGTTCTGCCTGCCGCCTCTTTTGATTACATATTTCTGAGCATCTAATCTCGTGAGGAGTGTCATCATATTTAGTATTTTCATTTTGGATAACTTCAGACGATTTCCTTCAGTTGAAAGACACCTTGACTCCACAAAATATGATCAAATTAATTTGATTCACCTTTTGAGGAGTTTCGTTCAACTTGTGAGTTATATTCTGTTTTGCGTCAGACGATACTACTGGGAGAAACCTCTTTAAAGAGTAAAGAGCGACTCCTCATGAAGAATAACTTACCTGAGTTCCCCGAAGCATATTACTGGACTCACTTTTCATAATTATCTGTAATCACTGGCAATTTACTGTCATTATAAACTTCAGTCTAGAAAACTGTTATCATGAAAAAAAAAGTCCCTTAGACGCACAATAACTATTCATTAACACAGAAGCCAACCTATAAGATCCTCATCATCACTAAAGTAAAAAAAGGCGATCACCATTTCGCTCAAATTCAAAATTCAATTTATAACCGTCATAACGAACATAACCGTCACATTAGGTGAGGAAAACTCTCTTTACTTCTAAGAAAAAACAAAAGAGCTGGGAGGGGGGGATTCTACAATTTTATCTTTAAGTTATCATATTCTTTTCGAATTTTTATCCTCCCCCCACTCCCTCTTCCTCTTCCCCCCCCCTCCTCGTACTCCATTAGCCTCCATTCCGCCTCCACCTCCATTCCAATATTACGCCTCTCCTTCTCCATTACTGTTTGTCTGCGGCTTACAATCGAGTATAACGATGGCGTGGAAAAAGGAAAAAAGGCCAAGAACGAAGTTCATTGGTGAGATAAGAAAGGAAAAAGGGGAAATAAACGAGAAAGGGAGTAAGAAAAGTAAGAAAATTGAAAGGAAGTCAAGAGAAAGAGAAGGAAAGGGAGAGAGAAAAGAAGAGAGAAAAAGAACAATGGAGAGAAAGGAAGGAAGGAAGGAGAGAAGGAAAATGAAAAGAAAGGAAGCAAAACTAAAAGAAATCCAAAGTTAGAAAAAGATCATAATGAAATCAAGTCTAAAGAGAGTGAGGAAGGAGAGAGAGAAAGAATAGGAAAACAGAAAGAGTCTTGCAGAAGAAGGAAACTATGAATAAGAAAAGGAGAGAAAGAAGATAAAAAAGGTGGAGAGATGGGGCAGGAGGGAAAACAAAGGCGGAGCATGCCGACAGGAGACCTTTTGGTCCATATCTAGGTCGGATGGAGAGAACGAGAGAGAAAAAGAGTAAAACACTCATCATCCCACTTCCACGAAATGGGAAGTGAGAAACCCATGGTAGGGCAAGCCCTGTCAGTTGTGGTAAGCCGCTGTTCATTCATTTATTTTTTATTTATTTATTTATTTATTTATTCATATTTTTATGCCGATGTCTGGGTCACCTCCCCCACCGGCCAGAGCTTTCGGGAACAAACACGAGAAGCACAAAGCGGGTCCCAAGAATCGAACTCATGTTCGACACGGTATCCACATGTAATATTTCACAGAGGTGGTAAAGGAAAGGTATCAAAAGAACTGAAAAAAATCGAGGTAATATAAGACAAACTAATCAGTATTCTCTTATGAGGGGAGATCAATCTCCAGTAATAAAAGAATATAGCGTTGCTCTGGTCCGTAAGGTTCTCAGTAAATTTCCTGAAGTATCGAGCGCATAAAGCTGCCATACAGGGAGAGGGAGGGAGAGAAAAGGGAATAAAGGTGAGAGGAATAAGATGATGCGAATGGGCAAGGGGAAGAGAGAGAGAGGACAATGACGTATAGTGTGAGGAGGAGGGTGAGGAGGAGGAAGAGGAAAACTGAGGGGAAAAGGTGTTGGAGGAGAAGAAAGGGGGA
>NC_134781.1:65150683-65163183 GCF_046742065.1 Oratosquilla oratoria | reverse complement strand
CAACCGCAACACAGCGGCGGCTGTCGTATTTCAGACTTCCAAGTCTATTGTAAAAGCTAAATAAACAGTATTTCACTTTGTGTGGCATCTAAGCATATAAAGTGTCAAGACTTCCTGGAATCTTGTCAGAGGTGATAAAGGATCCTTAGTAAGTGCGCAACACTTCCTGTGCTAAATTTCCTCTATCCCCGCGGCCCCGGCTTCATCTTTCCGCGATAATGTGGATGTGTTCCGCTTTTCGCGACTCCAAAGACCGCGTCAGCCTCTCCCTCCTCACCCACCCACGCTACGCGCTACAAAGAAAGCGTCGTCGTAGCCTTTGCTGCACAAAGAGCATCTGCCTCTTTCTCTTGTATACCCGACAAAGAGCATCTACCTCTTTCTCGTGTATACTCGACAAAGAGCGCTCCGTTATATCTTCGACTATACATGACAAAGAGCGAGTGTCTTTTCCTCCGTTTTAAGGGGGTTATCACACTTAGCGACCTTTTCTTCAATCTTCGATTAATCGGCGTTACCGCCTAACTCCACAACCTTTTCTACCGTAAAATCACTATGGCAAACCATTTTGTTTTCTCCACAAAGATAAATAGAATGTCATTTGATATTCTGGAGGAAAATTATTTTCTTCCAGCATATCATATTCCTTCCCGATAGCTGGAGTCTGTAAATCTGCTCCAAAATTCGAAGGAAAAATAGCCCAGAGTGATAACACTAACGCCTTTACGCGACAAAGATAGCGCAACTCTCTTGTTATAGGCAACAAAGAGAGTGTCATCTTATATCACTACAAACGAAAAAAAAAAAGCAAATCTCTCCCACAACACGGCAAAAGGGGCTCTCTTCTATCTCCCTCTTTACACAACAGAGCCCGTCCTCTCCCATTACATGCGAACAAAGAGAACATTGTTATTTCTTCTTCATGCCAAAGGAAACCCACAGTATTCTTCACACGCAATATATAACAAAGATAACTAAAGCACCACTCACCTCCACAACACACTACAAAGAGAATCCTTTTCCCACATCTATACGCAGGAAAAACGCATCATTCTCCCTATCATACGTAACAAAGAGTGTGTACTAATACGAACCTCCTGTGCACAACAAAGAAAGAGCATAAGAACGTATGAATGAAGGAGACTGTAAGAGACCATAAGGCTTATACTAGGCAGTCCCATGTTTACCACCACCCATGATCCCCATAGGTTACCTAACCTTCTCTTAAAACAACCGACAGTTTTATCGTTCACTACAGGGTTACTAAGTCTATTCCGTTTGTCTACCACTCTACTGTTAACCCAGTTATTGCCTATTTCCTTCTTAAATCTAAATTTGTCCAGTTTGTCCGCTAAGCACGAAAAGAGGCCGCTTCTCTCTTACTACACGCGACAAAGAGCATGACATCCTTCCTACATTACATGGAACACAAATTATTCCATTCTCCCCCATCCTTCTTCCCGTTCGCAAGCGGCCAACAACGCTGTCTCCTTCTGACAGCGCTCTGTGGACTCTGCAAATACAGCGCCTTATCGCCACTACACACAACAATTTACTCTCTTAACAGCAAACACAAAAGTCAGCGGACACTACATGTTAGGGTTGGCTGGGTTACATTACGTTGGCTTACATTAGAATAGGCTAAGTCACGTTTGGTGAGGTTAGATTAGGTTAGGTCACGTTGGGTTAGGTTATCTTGTATTACCTAGTGAAAATATACATTTAAAAAGGTCTAATAATCAGTCAACCTCTTTAACTTCTTTTTTTGAGCTTATGCTAGGTATCATAATTGTCCCTGCTTAGCTTTATCAACACTGAAACGCCATACTCTATAGATCTTATTAGTCTGTCACCAAGCGAGTCTATCCCTATTAAGAGACGCCACTGTGTGTGTGAGGAGGACCTTACGTTTCAGAATGTCGACTTTGCAAAGTACGTCAGTACTGTTCGATTAACCCACGGCAGTGGACGCTCAGTATTGTATCATGTAACCTTCTTTAGTTTGACTGCATCTTTAGGCCCTGTTCACACTAGCGATTTGAGCTGCACGGAAACCGCGGCAGTACCGCATAGTCATGGAGAAACTGCGCGGTTGTGTGAACGCCTTCACTGACTTACATTGTAATTGAACCACCGTGATAATTGAAGCCTCCTGGCTAGTACAGTGGTAGCGCGCTGGCCTCGTAATCACGAGGTCGGCAGATCGATCCTTGCCCGGGCTCGTGAGAACTTAGCTGTTTAATGGGGAGGTTAGTGTCATGGCTGGACACCACGGTGAGGCTTGCCTTGGCTGACGATCGAGGCCCCGCCGTGGCGTCTGTTCGAACCCTTGCCGCGGGGCAGAAGTTAGTAAAGGCATCCACCCTGAGCAATAGCCCCCGACCGCTGTTCACCTCAGGCCTTGTATTCACTTGGTCTTTGGATCACGTGTTGGACTCGTGATCGACAGCTATTTCCCTCCTGGAAGAGAGCTCAGAGCTCGTAGGTCCGATCTATGGGTAATGCTATGACCTTGCACACACACACACACCCAACTCCCCGCCCACGAGAGTCAGAGTAACGACCCGAGGCACAGCGATACCGAAATAATTTCGGCCTTGGGCAGGATTCGAACTGGGTACTGGGAGCACTTCTACTTCCCAGTTCAGCACTCTACCAACTGTGTGTGTGTGTGTGTGTGTGTGTGTGTGATACATCAGCTTCATCTGGGTATTGTCAGTGCAAGAGTGTCATCATACTGTGAAGGACACCGTCTCTCCTGTGTTCATGTAGGAACAGTTCCGGACCACCGACAACGTTGAGGTCCGAGCGGAGTACCAGCCCCACAAACCATAAAAAAGCGGTTTCAACCGCGGTAGTTGAAACCGCTAGTGTGAACAGGGCCTTAGTCTCCAATGGCCTGTCATTATCTTACTTTCAGCCTGACTTTTACAACCAACTTGCCTTTTTTTTTGTTAATTTCATTACAAACATTAATTTCTTTTTTCAACCCCTTACAATTCAACCCGTTCAATGTGGATCATTTTACGTGGAAGATTTTCTTTTATAGAATATAATACTCAACAGCTTTTCCTTGAAGCAAATACTGTTTTAAATCATAAATACAGGAATACAGAATGTTTCGGCTAGTAAGGGCTCTTCAGTGTATAATACAGAATTTATGGGTTTCCTGTAATTCTTTAAGCTGACTTCTTTTATTTTACTGTTTCTTCCCTTCGTCGTTATCCTCTTGCGTTCATGATCTCGTTTTGTATATTAATCTATTTAAGTTGTATATTGTATTCCTTGGCTGTAAAGCCCACCACCCTCAAATATTGATCATGTCTCTGGAGCCGGGGTTGAAGGAAGGGCGCGCGGCAGAGACAAACAAAGGATTAGAGAAGATCGGAGGTTTTCGAGGTCAAGAAATGAGTTCTGGGTTCTGTGAGGCCACAGTCCACTCGGCACAAATTTTTGTGAATCCTGTACGTCGAGTAGAGTGGGACACACACACACACACACACACACACACACACACACACACACACACACACACACACACACACACACACACACACACACACACGATAGCGTGTATACTTGAGCGTTGTCTTACATGCTTGTAAACAGACCTGGATGACTCAACATCGAGGTCATTCCTTCAAGCACGAAGACGTCTGGACGTTCTTCCTTGAGGGTTCTTCCATTTTCCCTACTTCAGAAATTCTCCTTTCTCATTCTTCCACTCCTCTTCCTCCTTCTCCTATTCGCCTCTTCGTCCTCTCCGTCTATCGCCTCTTCCTCTTTTCCTACTTTTTTCTACACTTTATAGTGCGTGCGTGCGAGCGTGCACGTGTGTGTGTGTGTGTGTTAATTTCACAGCTTCGCTTTTTGATCACCTGTTTTAGTTTGTGCCTTTCCTGGCCAGAAACTGTTTATGTCTGCTCCTGCACCTGATACTAATTTCTCCAGCTTCTGACTAACTCCTTCTCTTTCTCCACTTTATCCTTCTCTTCTTCTTCCTCCTACTCCTCCTTCTCCTCCTCTTCCTTCTCCTCCTACTCCTCCTCCTCGTTCCTCTTCTATTTATTACTTCGAAACAACTGTAATTTCCAATCCTCGATCCTTAAGCCGCCCGTCCTTATACTCAGCCGGTCATGATCCCAACTTGGTGACTCACTTCATATATTACGTTCTCACAGGCTTGACACAATTTCAGTACAAACTCGAAAAGTGGTCTTCGAGCTTGAGTTGCTTCCTTCTCGAGAGGCTTCCTTAAGATGAATAAAAACACAAGGCGGCATATAAAACAAATGACAGTCCTAAAACGCAGCGAAAATGTTAAAGCTTTTAGTCCAATGTTGATCCTTACTGCTGTTGTTCTGTTTAACACCAGACGATTTCATTCACATACACGGACCAAGGACGCTAGAATGAGGGACTCCTTGTATTCCCTCCCTCTTGAGCCATTCTCTTCTGGTGAAGCCAACCCTCTAGTACTACATACATGATTTCTACTGGAGAAGGGTGCTCGTCCATGGGACATTTAGTTACATGATCTTTTCCCATATATATACATATATATACATATATATATACATATATATATGTATATGTGTATATATATATATACATATATATACAGTATATATATATATATATATGTATATGTATATAATATATATAATATGTATATACATATATGTATATATATATATATATATATATATTGTATATATATATATTATATGTATATATATATATATACAGTATATATATAAATATATATATATATATATATATACATACATACATACACATATACATACGTATATATATATATATATACATACATACACATATACATACGTATATATATATATATATATATATATATACATGCACATATATATACATATACATATGTTCGATTGAAGACCAGAGCTAATCAATATCCACTATCTTTGTGATTTTCTCAATTTTCCGAATAGTTTGTATCTTGAGGGGAGGTCAAACACAAGGCTTTCCAGATACACGGGGTTATTATAACGAAAAACATTACACAAAATTTTAAATACGAGCTTTCGGTTGAATCATACAACCATCTTCAGGTAAGTAAGAATAAACATACAAAGTGGCTAATGAAATTTAACACAAGTAAATGCAAGGTTATGCACATAGGTAAAAATAACAGTAAGTACGATTACAAGTTATTATTCGTTAACAAAAGTGGATAGTGAGAAGGATCTAGGGGTAATTATCAGTAACGATATCAAATCATCTAAGCAGTGTATTTCAGCCTTTGAGAAAGTAATTAAGATTCTAGGACTGACCGCGCGATCTTTTGACTTCAACAGCTCATCTTTCATTAATCGTTAATTCGTCTACATTTGGAATATGCTGTTTCTGTATGGTCATCGAATCTCATTAAAGACATTGACAGATTGGAAAGAGTACAAAGGAGAGCCACAAAACTGCTCTGATTCCAAATATAAAAAATAAATCATACGAAAATCGACTAAAACATATGAATCCGTTTTCCCTAAAAAAGCGTAGACTCAGAGATGACTTGATACAGGTATTTAAGATTCGAAAGGGGATTGACAACATCAAAAGTGCCAAAATTCTTACACCGAATGAGAATCCGACAAGAAATAATGGTCTCAAATTGTCAGGAAATAGATTTCATTTGGAAGTGGGTAGAAACAACTTCGCCAACCGTGTAGTTAATGAATGGAATAAACTTCCTGCAGAGGCAGTGCAATGTAGTTCAGTTCGAAGGTTTAAGATTCGTTTAGATAAACATCTCGGCAAGAAGCTGTAATGAATGCCATTTATTTTATATTATTTGATTATTTGTTTGTTATTATATGTTTGTTTATTTATTATTTGTTTGATTTCCATTTATCATTATTTATTTGTCAGTTTATCATTTACTATTTTCCTGTTTGTTTATCATTTAACTATACCTATGTAATTTTTATTTTATTATTATTTATATTATTATATATATTTTTTATTTTATCTATTTTTTTGTCATTTATATATATTTTTTCGCATCCGCCCTAGTTATGGACCAAAAGGTCTCCTGTCGGCATGTTCCGCCTTTATAATCCTTTGTAATCCTATGCGTTTGAATAAGAGTGAATAAAGGAACTTGGAGAGTTAGGTCGTAGCTAGGCGTCAGGTACTGGACGGAGGTGAGGTCTTCGCTTCAGCTGGACGTAGCTGGATATCAGATCATTGTAGCCGGACGTTTGGTCCTTGTTGCTACGCAGCCTCGCTGTGTAGTTGTAAAGTACTAAATGTGTCCGTCTGTATATTAATGATAGGGGTGTATTGTGTAATGTAGACTCTTTCCAAGATGTATAGTTTCTTGTTGTTGTTACATTGTTTAAGCATTTTTGTATTGTTGACTAAATCTTGTCTGTTTGGTGTTTTGTTGTGTGTTTGTATCATGTGTTTGCGTATACTTCCTTCACGGGCGTGCATTGTGAGTCTCCTGCTCACAGAGGTAGTGGTAACACCAATGTAAGAAGTATTGGGGAGAAATTTGCAACCTTCTTCGGGGCAAGTGAATTGGTACACCACATTAGTATGTTTGAGGAGAGAGTTATTTTTGGTCATATTATTTCTCATTATAAGGCTAGAGACTTTTGTGTTTTTGTAGTATATGATGAGGGTCATTTTGTCATGTGGGATGGTGCATGTGACGTTACGTGCAAGGATGTTCGTCTGTTTTGTATGCTGGTGTCATTTGGTTTTTGTAATAAAACTGTGCGTGTGGAATAAGTGTTGTTTTGTCCGTGTTGTGCTGTGTTGCGGGGGATGAAAAGTCTCGCCTCTTTGTCAATGAGAAAGTTGGGAAAACCGTTGTTAATGAGAATTTGTTTAACGCGCGTTCTTTCGGAGTGAAAATTTTCCCATTAGGAGCAGTTCTTATCTGCGCGCCGAAGGTATGCCCGAATGACGCTAAGTTTGTACCGCTGGGGGCACTCACTTGCTGCATTCAAGCATCTTCCTGTAAATAGTGGTCGTGTATTTGTTGTCTTCAGAGTGGATGAGGACGTCAAGGAAGGGAATTTTGTTGTGTATATTGAGTTCATATGTGAAGTGTAGTACAGAGGCTGTTTCCATGGCTAACTGTAGATCTTTCAGGAGGAATTCACTCCTAACTTCAGTAAAAATGTCGTCAACGTATCTACAGTAGGAAAAGGGTCTTAAGACGGGGGTCTTGTAAGACTTTGTTCTCTAGATTACACATGCAGAATTCAGCAAAAGTACACCCTTAAGATGAACTCATGGCGACTCCTTCCACTTGTAGATATAACTGGCCTGATGGGCTTCTAAAGGGCGCTTCAGTTGTGCAGGCTAGGAGAAGATGTTTCAGTATTTCCTCCGGGATCTAATAACGCAGTCGTGGAGCATCTGCATATCCTTCCTATTACCGGTGAATTCTCTCTTGGCTATATTTACGGTAACGTCAAAACACACAACCCGAACTCCCCCCCTCCGCCCGATCATCTCACAGAATTCACTATCCTTACATACGAACTCGCCTAAGAGCTCAGCAATGTCATCACCCCTCTCATCCCTAAGAAACACTACCTAAAATCATCTGATGAATAATGGCTTCCCTCGATGTGGAATTGTTATTTTCAAATGTTCCAATTCTTCCCGCGATTGATATAATCCTGAATAATGTGTACCACCACCCTGAATTACATCACCCTAAGATCCTAAATAATAATAAACTGACAAATAAATAATAACAAATTGAAATCAAGCAAATAATAAATAGACAATAAAAAACAAATCATATATATATATATATATATATATATGTATGTATATATATATATACACACACATATATATATATATGTATATATATAAATATATATATATATAAATATATATATGTATAGATAATATATATATATACATATATATATATATGTATATATACATATATATATGTATATATATACATGTATATATATATATATATTATATATATATATGTACATGTAAATATATGTATATATATATATATATATATATATATATATATATATGTGTGTGTGTGTGTGTGTGTGTGTGTGTGTGTGTGTGTGTGTGTGTGTGTGTGTGTATGTATGCATGCATACGTTTATTCCTTTTAGCCCTTCAAGTAATCACTGACAGTAAGAATAGGGAAAGGGAGGGAGAAAGAAGAAAATATTGGAGGCATCTTCGTGTTTCCATGGAAAGAGGAGAATTGTGCGTGGCCATGAATATTCTCACAGGAATATGTGTATCTGTGTTTGACTTAGGTTTCTCTGCATGTCTGTATATGTACATGTCCATGCATGCACATACATATGTTTGTATGCATGTCTACAAGGATGTATATATGTATGATTACATGTACGAATGATTCTATTTATGCATGTGTATGTGTATATTCATATGTATGCATGTATGTATGTATGTACCTATGTACCTACGTATGTATGTATGTACAGTATGTATGTATGCATGTATGTATGCATGTATGTATGTATATATGTACAGTATGTATGCATGTATGTATGTATGTATGTATGTGTGCATGTATGTATGCATGTATGTATGTACGTATGTATATATGTATGTATGTATGTATATATGTATATATCTATGAATGTATGTATCAATGTATGTATGCATGGGTGTATCAATTATATGTATGTATGCATGCATGTATGTAGGCATGTGCTTATGCATGTACGGACGAATGAATAGTTGGATGGAGAATTGATGGATGGATGGATGGATGGATGAATGAATGAATGTATATATGTTTGTGTGGATGTATTCATGTATGTGCATATGTGTGTACGGAAAAGTTTGCGCAAGTGTGTTTGTGTGTGTGTGTGTGTGTGTGTGTGTGTGTGTGTGTGTGTGTGTGTGTGTGTGTGTGTGTGTGTGTGTGTGTGTGTGTGTGTGTGCGTGCATACGAGTGTGTGTGTTTACATACACTCATCCTTCTGTTTCATTTTCTTTTCTTTCCATTGCTCTTTGACCCTTGATTCCAAAACAAAATTACTCTGGTTCCGCACTTTCTTTCGTTTACAATCATGGATCATACTTCCTTTTTTTTCTTTAACTAAAAAAAAAATCAAGACTTTATTGACTCACATTCCTACGTTTTCTAGAAAACATTTCAATCTAAAAATCGTCTGATCATGTTTACTGACACCCTTCTTTTGGTGATTATTTCTGTTGCGTTGACGTTAGCGTCATGACATCACGCACAAATCGAAAAAAAAAAATAACGCTGGGAATTGACAACGAACTCAAAATTTTAATTTCTGAAAGAATTCTTTTGGACCTCTTCGCGACGGCATTGAGTCAGCTTTTCTTTTTCTTTACTTCCTTCCCTTCCTCCCTCCCTCCCTCATTCTCTTCCTCCATCCCTCGCACCCTCCCCATCCTCCTCCTTTCCTCTCTCACCCGTCTTCCTTCCTCTTCCCCTCCATTGCCTCCATCTCTTCTTCCCTCCTAATTTCTCTGATAATGAGTTGGAGTATTTCCTGCGTCGAGTCATTACCCCCTTGAAGACCAACGACAGAAGCGGATGTGGAGGTGGAGGCGGAGGGGAAAGTGGAGTTCAAAGTGGAGGTAAGGACGAGCAGTAAAGGAAACGGGAGGATGAAGGAAAAGGATGAAGATGAGAAAGAAGAAGATAAGAAAAAGAAAATGAAAAATAGTGGGAGGAGGAAGACGAGGAGGAGGAAAAGGAGAAGTAAGATAAGAAGGAGAAGGAGGAAAAGGAGAACGAGGAAAAGGAAAAGAAGGGGAGAAGAAGGTGGAACAGGAAGGGAAGATGAGGTAGGGGAGGGGAAGACAAGGGAAAGGACGAGAACGAGGGCGAGGAGGAAGCAAAGAAGAAAGAAAAAAAAAAAAAAGAGGAAGAGCCGGTAAGCTTCGTGACTGGGTTTCTCCGGATCGAGGAGAAACGCGGCTTCAAGAACGCCAAAGACCGAGACTCTGGACCTCCGAAGTGCCTCCGCCACCGAACTCGAGACTTCCGGAACTAGCGCGGATGCAGCGAGTGTCAGTAACCGAGGAAACCGTGTGGGTAATAGTAACTGTGGTGATGGCAGTGGCTGCGGAAGGCAGGGGAAAGGGGGTGTCGCTGGTTAAGGGAGGTCGAGCCCCCCGTTAATTTCATTACAGATGACGTTAGGGATGAAGAAAATGAGGTTAAACTTCATTGGGATGTTGTGCAGATGAGTCTGGACTAGGATGGGCTGGGCTGGTCTCGGTTGGTTTGGGCTGAGTATCATTGGAATAAGCTTGTTTGGTCTATCTCGGATAGACTAAGTTGGGTATAGATATAAATATCGGATTGAGTGATTAGGAATAAACTAGATCTAAGACTAGACTGGGTCTGAACCTAGGTCTATGTCTAGGTCTAATTCTGGGCTGGTCTGGGGCAAACTGGGTCAAACTATGATGACCTAGATTGACAAACTTGCCTGGATAGAACCGATTGCAAAGGTTGAGGTAATTTTTTAGCTAATGAGCTTATCAGCTCTCAGGGTGATGGCAATCGCTAGGAGACCGGGGATGAAGGGAGAATGAAGAGCAGATGACAAATATAGAGAGCGAGGGCAATGTGGTGGTGGCACATTACGCGGATGAAGTAGGGGGATGGAAACATACGTGCACACATACACACACACACACACACACACACACACACTCACACTCACGATATATATATATATATATATATATATATATATACATATATATATATATGTGTTGAGACATTCTGACAAGTTGACGTAAGTGGAGTAGGAAACACAGGAGTCTTAGTCTGAGTTTATTCCTGACTAGTTTCACAGGTATACTTTTTCAAAGGAATGGTGTACAAATGAGCTGTGGGCATTTTTTATACATGAGGTGGAGCTCAATACCACTCCGTGTTACCATAGTTGGCGACAAGTGTGAACATTACATATTCATTGTAACAAATAATAAATAAATGTAATAATAATGATAATGCTAGCAATGAGAATAGTGGTAAATATGATAACATTAATAATAATAATGAAAATAATGATAGTATCAGTGAAAATAATAATAATAATAATAATAATAATAATAATAATAATAATAATAATAATGATAATGATAATGATAATAATAATAATAATGATAATGATCATAATAATAATAGTAATAATAATAATAATAATAATAATAACAATAATAATAATAATAATGATAATAATAATAACAATGATAATAATAATAAAAAGAGAACAATAATGATAATGATGGAAATATTAAGTGGTGAAGAAACAAAGTAGAAATAATGGAGGATACGTGATTTGGTAGCATGTGAAATGAAATTTGGTAGCATTGTATAAGAGGAATCGTCAAAGTAAAAGGAAGAAAGCTGGAAAGAGTAGACTTAAGTGGTGAGAAAAAGGTATTTACTTGGAGTCGGGGGGCCTGGGAAGCCATTCTCAGGGGGGCAAGTGTTTCGGTGGATTTTGTCCATTTCAAGTCACCAGTTCTCTTGTTTGTGTTTTTGTAGTTGGCAATGTAAAGGGATTAAATTATTTTTCGTTGTTTCTTATGTAGTCCTTTTGCAAGAATGTTGGATCCCTCCCAGTTTGGTAGGTGTCCCTCTGTGTCTATGTGGTTAACTAAAGCGTTTGTTTCTTGGTGGTGTCTAATGTCCGCTTTGTGTTCCCTGAGTCTGTTGTTAAGTCCTCTGTATGTCTCTCCGTAGTATGCACGGTCGCATCAATTACAGTGAATTTTGTATACGATGCTATTGCCACGGTTTGTCTTGGTTTTGTTATTTGTGATCAAGTGTCCTATTTTCTTTCCTGTGTCATTTACTATGATAGTCCTGTCTGTCTCAGCGTCTTGGAAAGCATGTGAGATCAGAATTAGGAACCACAAAGTATCGCAAATCTGGCCTCTCTTCACTTTCTTTCGTCTGTCTGATTTTAATGGCTCCGTAGTGATGGTCTCTGGGTACCTTAGGTTCCTGTATGCAGCAGTTATGTATTTAATTTCTTCCTGTACATACTCCTCGCTGCATATTCTAAGAGCCCTAAGATAAAACCAAATGATAACTCCTGATTTGGTCTTTTCGTCATGTGCGCTAAAATAGTTGATGAAGTCGTCCTTGTTTGTTGGTTTATGGTATACCTTGAACCTAGCGCTGTCGTCCGATCTGATGATGACAATATCTAGGAAAGGTAGGAAACCGTTGGTTTCTTCCTCTACTTTGAATTTAATTCTGTTGTCTACGTCATTCAGTTGTTCTAGTAGGTTTCTTGTGTTTGTTGTTTTGGGTGTAATGAAGAGGATGCCGTTAACATAACGGTGCCACTTGGAGTTATCTGGGATATGTAGAAACCATTCCCTTTCCAATGTTTTCATGTAGAGCGATGCTGCCACCGCACTCAATGGAGACCCCATTGAAAGTCCTTCATGCTGTTTATATTCTTGATTGTTAGAAATAGATG
>NC_134781.1:65140683-65143183 GCF_046742065.1 Oratosquilla oratoria | reverse complement strand
GTATAAAAGGAATTCGTTTCTTTGCAAATCGCTTTTGGTCCCTAAAGAAAAGTGTTTGACTTGGCTCAAAGGTATTTGATTACGTTGAAAGAGAGGTCGGAATGACACTCCTTTGCTATGATGATACCCTTGCAGAGTTTCTTGGTGTCATACGGTTTTATTCATCTGAAAACAGGCCTCTACATTGCAATAACAAACATCAACCCCTTCCTTACTAGATAGCACCTATCCCCTCATTGTAGCTGTTGTCAAACAATCTTATTTATATGTATGTTGCTTCTTCAGTCACGAAGAGGTTAAAGATCTATTTATTAACATATTTTGGTTCAGTTAATGGTCGAAGATTTCATTCAGACTAGGGGAAAGCCTCGTATCCTCAACAACTTATTCCTTTAAAATATCGGAAATGTTATATCAAGTCCACCGGTAGGGTCACATTCTTGGAACCATAAACAAGCTCTGCCCACCCTTCTGGATCTCGCAAAATTCAGGATAGAACTGTTAGTGTTCCTAGTTCCAGAGTCACGGAACCAGGAAACAGTCAGCTCTGTCCGTACCAATAACCGCATTGAAGTCACCCACGAAAACAAGCATATCTTCTGGGGAAGCAGGGCCAATGATCGATTACAGAGTCAAACACGGCACAAAACACCTCCCTCTCTTCATGTTCACGCACATCGATAGGAGCATAAACTGCAATAAGACAGATAAAACTTAAGGAGTGTCTCAAGCTCACCAGCATCATACGCTCATCATCTGGTAAATACTTGTAGGTCCTTTCAGAGGTTGGCCCCATACACTAGCAGGTATAGCTTCTGTTACTGGCTTCACCATTGCCAGATCTCCTCATGTCAGATAGAACCACTATTTCTATTTCAAGCCTCCGGAGCTCAGACGGTAAAAAGGGTAGTCAATCCTGCTTGGAAACGAAAAGAATATTCCAAGCGCCCACACGGAATGCCCGACGTAGGTTTATTCCATGGCTGGATCGATGAGCTCGTGGTTCATTTGCACCACCTTGGCCATCCATATAACCGGCTAGGTGGATTTGACGGGAGAAAAATCCACTCTCACTAAGAGCGTCATGTCTTCATGCTATACATATGGATATAAAGACTCACCCTCCCACACCCCCATCCACCACGAAACCCAATGAGAAAATATTAAGTGTTGGGTTTACAGCTCAACAGTGCTAGTGGGAAACCAGTGTGGAAAAGCAAAGCCAGTTAACTCGTCCATAACCCAACCATGTGACAGGTAGAACTGGGTTATATGGTATTAGTAGAGGGACAGTTGTGCCTTACCTAGTGTACGAGTATTTTGTCTCACACAAAAATCTTTAACATACTTTTGTGATTCACAAGTGTTGTCGACTATTTGGCAACTTTCCCCATACCAACAATAAATTATTATTATTATACTTGGTGACAAAAGGTATTCATGTCTCATATCAACGCAAGCTGTCTGTATTATTGTAGTTCCAGGGAGTAATCTGTGGGAAGGACACTATGGTGGGAACTAATAGTGAGGTCTTATAAGTAATAACTACGTATGTTAGCGCACTGTCAGGATCACCTGATGCATTTAACAAGAAAGACATAAACGTCCATAGCCAGCCGAACACCTATCTGCCACAAGCACGACTCTGTAAGTTAACATGAAAGCTCTCTATGTGTCTACCCAGACATACCTTGGCATGTCTGGGGGGCCATGTCTGTGTAGCACAAGAGAACAGACAATCAGGACCCCTGGTGAGGGGAAGGGGTCTCCTGAGGCTTCCTACCGAGGTGGGGCCGGCCACAGCACAGTGTAGCAAACTGAAGCTAACTGATCCAGATGCAATAAAATAAATGAATAAATACATGATCATAAATGAATAAATCAATAAACTAATTAACATAAAGAAAAAAACTGAGATAGGAAATAAAAGAAAGGAAAAAAGATGAAAGGGAAGAGCAAAGAGCAAAAATGAAAAAGTAAGAAAGAAAAAGAAAGAAAAGGAAGAAAAGAAGGAAGAAAGAAGGAAAACGAGAAAGAAATAATAAAAGAAAAAACAAGAAAGAATAAAAAAATTTATCTGCTGAGGTGCTCATGGAATTTTCTGTGGAGTGTGTGCAATCGATGAAAGGGGCTCAGAATACATCATTGCGACACAAATCATATTTCCAGGAAAGAAAAATTCAACCTGAAATACACACAACGTTACAGCTGAACTACTCTTAGGACAGGGACAATAGATACTGAAATTCATCTATTTTCCACACAATTCAAACAAAGAAAAAGGCTTCGGTCTTTCAGAATAAGAGAGAGCGAGAAATGGAAAAGAAAAAAAGAAAACAGAGAGACGGCCAATGGTGGAAGAAGTTACGGACTGCAAATAGCGTTGACGTGGCAGCAGGAATCTCGCGCTGACCAATCAGGTGACGACTTCGCCCAGCGGGAGGAGTGAGTGCATCGTCTGGCGGAAATACGAGATGCAATCAAGGATAATCAAATAAAA
>NC_134781.1:65128183-65130683 GCF_046742065.1 Oratosquilla oratoria | reverse complement strand
TCATGACATCTTCGGTACGCTTCTCATCTCGGCGTCTCTCTCTCTCTCTCTCTCTCTCTCTCTCTCTCTCTCTCTCTCTCTCCCTCTCTCTCTCTCCCTCTCTCTCTCTCCTCCCTCTCTCTCTCTCCCTCTCTCCCTCTCTCTCTCTCCTCTCTCTCTCTCACTCTCTCTTTCTCTCTCTCTATCTCTCTCTCTCTCTCTCTCTCTCTCTATCTCTCTCTCTCTCTCTCTCTCTCTCTCTCTCTTCTCTATCTCTCTCTCCCTCTCTCTCTCTCCTCCCTCTCTCTCTCTCTCTCCCTCTCTCTCTCTCCTCTCTCTCTCTCTCACACACTCTCTCTTTCTCTCTCTCTATCTCTCTCTCTCTCTCTCTCTCTCTCTCTCTCTCTCTCTCTCTCTCTCTCTATCCCTATTGATTACTCAGCTCCGAGTTGGACGCTGACTAATACAGTTTTTACTCAAACCAGGCGACTCTGTTCAACTCAAAAAGACAGATCCAGAGTAAGGAGATTAAAAACTCCCCGAAATAAGCTCTTATTCAACTCTATTTCGTTGACTTAAACATTTCTCTCTGGTTAGCGAATGCCGGTTATCTTCAGACGTGAGGTTAACCCCCAAGCCTCGATTAAACGTGGTTTAGGGATACCAAAGTTACCTAGGGTACTCCAACATTCTACTGGATACTCTGAGGAATCTCCGAGTACTCCACGGAATACCAGAACTCCCAGTGGTGACTCCAGGTGATTTTATAAGAACATAAGAATGGAGGAGACCGCAAGAGACCATAAGGCTCACACTAAGCAGTTCCATGTCCTTACTACCTATCATCCCCATCCATAAAGTTAAACCTTCTCTTAAAACAACCAATAGTTCCAGGCACTCACTACATGGTTACTTAGTCTATTCCATTCGTTAATCACTCTATGGTAAACCAATTCTTGCCTATTTCTGTCTCAGATGTTAAATCTTTGTAGTACCTCCTCACTTCCTTGAGGAAGTGTTACAGACTTGTTTCGTTATTCTAACAGGCACCAGTTGACTTTAATCACTTGGAAAAAATCCCACTCACTCCCTTTTTGGGGTTGATTCCAGACAGTAAGGTACCCACATCCCATTCCCACAAGTGGGTAATCCCATACTCCCTCATGTTCCCAAGAGTCCCAGGGACTTTTTCATTAGTGCCTATTCCCTATAGGTCTTGTTTCTTTGGTTCTCTCTCCCCCTCTTCTCTCCCTCCCTCCCTCCTTCCCCCCTCCCTCCCTCCTCACCTCCTATTTCTTCCTCCTTCTCTTAGAAGTTTAGCGGCTTATTCGGTCACTCGCTCCCTTCTTGTCTCCTCTCTCCTTCCCTCCATCTCTCCATCTATCCTCCATTCCTCTATTCTCTTCCTCCAATTCTTATTTCTACCGCACCTTCTCCTCTAACTACTTATCCTCCTTCATATTCTCATTCTCCGTCTCCTCCTCCTCCTCCTTCTCTTCCTCCTTCGATTTCCTATCTTACTCCTCCTTTTCCATGTTCTCCTACTCCTCCTCCTTCTTCCCCTCTTCTAACTCCATGTCCTCCTTGTCTAGCTTCTCAACTCCACCGTCTCTTCCAAACTGGCCTCTGCCTCCTCCGCTTCCTCCTCCTCCTCCTTCTCCTCTTCCTCCTCCTCCTCCTGCGCCTTCTTGCCCTCCTCCAACTACTTAAACTCTTCCTCCTCCTTCCCCTCCTCCTCCAAATTCTTTAACTCCTCCTTCTTCTCCAAGTCCTTCTCCTTCTCCTCTTCCTCCTCCTCCTTCCCAAAGGAATAATGGAAGAAAAAGTCAGCGAGTTCGGCGAGTCTCCCCAGCCGCGACTGATTACATTGACATCCCCCCAATCCCCCGTCCCCCATCCCTTATCCCCCCATCTCCCAAACAACCCCCCCCCGCCCCAACTTCCCCCCAAACCCACTACCGCCACTCTCCTCCGAAAACCATAACTCCCCATCTTTGTTTCAGGGCGTCACTTGTGCTACCTACCCCCCTCCCCTTTGACGCCTCTATTTCCTCCTCCTCTTCCTCCTCCTCCTCTTCCTCCTCCTCCTCCTCCTCCTCCTCCTCCTCCTCCGCCACCACCCCCTCATCCCGAAAGCTTTACCGTTTCTTTTCCTTCCGTCAGCGACTCACCTCCAACACTTACTCTACTTTTATCCATGGCTCTTTATCTCCCTCATCCTTCTCCCTCCCTGTTCTTCCTCTATAATAACCCCCGCCCTCACTCCCCTCCTTCCCTACCGTCCCCCTTCTCCTCTCCTCTCTTTCCTCCTTCCTTTCCTTCCTTTCTTGTACATAAGTCTCTAACTCATTAGTCTTTGTTATTTAAGCCACTCACGTTCAGTTTAATCTTTAAACTGAACAGAATAGTATAATAGCAATTTGAATCTCTAAGGTGCTGCAAATGCAGGTAAAAGATCGGCTGATGTGAGGCTTCCTTCTTAATGAGTAAAATCGTCTGGAGACATCTTGGGTAAGAATTG
>NC_134781.1:65120683-65123183 GCF_046742065.1 Oratosquilla oratoria | reverse complement strand
GCCCCCGTAGCCGCCGCCGCCACCGTCTTTTCCTCCTCCTCCTCCCTCAGATGTCTCGGAAAGGTCTGGAATTCAGCGCCCTCCTGGAAGTAACATTGGCACCTCAAACTGTGAGGAATACCATGACAACTCCATTCCAGCATCGCAGTGCCACTTCCCCTTTCCACCCTCCTCCCTTTCTGTACTGACCATAAAGATGGATCCAACATCACAAACCCCATCACTTGCACCATCTTTATCCACAACAATAGGAGCCCTATCCACTCAACCCACTTCACCAGGTTTTCTCCGAAAAATCCACTCTAATAATCCATCTCCACCTCCATTTCCAGACTCCGTCTGTCATTGGACTCATCTGCTCCAACTCATCTTTCTATGACACAAGGCGATTCATCGTTCTGTGGAAGATCATTTCTTTATTTTGTTGACATCTTCAGACACCTTCCTTATGTACATTGTACACAGACTCGCACACACACACACACACACACACACACACACACACACACACACACACACACACACACACACACACACACGCACACACACACACACACACACACACACACACACACACACACACACACACACACACACACACACACACACATATATATACATATATATATATATATATATATATATATATATATATATATATATATATATATATATACATATGATCATTTTTATGACAGTTGCATGCAGATTTCGAACCCACTGCTTTTGGCCACCCGTAAGATTACCTTCACAGAGCTTTTGACCACTCGACCACAGAGACTATAGTCTTTGTGGTCGAGGGGGGTAAGGACTTTATGAAGGTAATCTTACGGGTGGCCGAAAGCAGTGGGTTCGAATCCTGCATGCGACTGTCATAAACATTATCAGATTGTCGCTGTCACTAGCGAATTTCTCATATGTGTATATATATATATATATGTGTGTGTGTGTGTGTGTGTGTATGTGTGTGTGTGTATGTGTATGTGTGTGTGTGTATGTGTGTGTGTGTACGTGTGTGCGTGCGTGCGTGCGTGTGTGTGTGTGTGTGTGTGTGTGTGTGTGTGTGTGTGTGTGTGTGTGTGTGTGTGTGTGTGTGTGTGTGTGTGTGTGTGTGTGTGTGTGTGTGTGTGATTGTACGTTCGCACCCTTCCTGAAAACATGAAATGCCGAGAGAAAAAGAACGGAGGAACGAATGACAGAGGGTAAAGTTACAGGAGTTGGTTAGTGATAATAAGTTAGACAAACGGAGATAAGGTGGAGGAAAGAAAACTGGGAGAGAAATGAAGACAATGGCAAGAGTAAATGAAATGTGAAAATAAGTTTGTGACGGGCATCTCTGAGGCCTTCGTGATCACCCCAAACATAGAAAAATTCTTTTTGAATTTGATAACAGGACGAGAAAGACGAAAAAAAAACGTAGGTACATAAGGAGAAGATAAAAACATGAAAGAAATTCTTTAGATGGCCTTTGAATAAAAAAAGAAAAGAAATTAACAACAACAACAAAAATGAGCAATAGTCAAAGATATAAGCGTAGTTAACAGGAGTGACAAATTATTTCTTAAAAAAAGAAACAGGAAACGAATAAGACGGGTGTGAGACATTTATAAGATTTTCCAGCAGAAGAGAGAATATATGCGAAACAACCAATGCATCAATAAAGATGAATTATTGGTGTGAGGAAGTGGCCGGATTCGGGAAGGGGAGAAGATGCATTGTTCAACTGGCTATATCTTTTACCTTTTCGTTTACAAAAGAGTTCCTCTCGACTGAAATAAATCGCCTCTCCTTAAACACGTATTCGTAAATAAATGTCTTCTCTAAATGTAATACTATGGGTTCTTGGTCTTCCAAATATACACACAAATAACACGTGATCATATCCGGCTACACCACAGACGCTGGACTACAAGGGACTCAAACCTGCACAAGGAAAGCATCACAATATTTTTGGAAGACCCGTGAAACGGTTTCTAGGAACATGTGTTCCTCAGGAACAGCATAAACTAGAAACCCCTACAGCATACGTCCCCCCCACCTCCCCCTACCCCTTATCCCCCACCCCCTACACCTCTATACCCCTCCTCACCCCTCTCTACACCTCCTGACCCCTCCTGACCCCATCACAACATCCCTTAAGGCTTCTGGCCACTTTCTTGTTTTTTTTTTTCTTTAATGGTTCTGTGGGACACTACGACTAAACTTCTAAAGAAAGACAAAGTTAAAACCTTACAGATGCAATAAGTACGGTTTTAAAGCTTTTAAGACAATTAACGTGAAGCTGAGTCATGATAACATACTTTATACATTTTGTGATAACCAACGCCAATATATTCTTTCCAGCTAAAGAGTGAACTTTCTTTAAAAAAAAAAAAAAAAAAAAAAAAAAAATATATATATATATATATATATATATATATATATATATATATATATATGTATATATATATATATATATATATATATATATATATATATATATTAATGTATTTGGTGTTGG
>NC_134781.1:65115683-65118183 GCF_046742065.1 Oratosquilla oratoria | reverse complement strand
TGTGTATGTATGTGTGTGTGTTTTTCCATGTATATATATATATGCGTTGTTGAAGTCAACAGCTGCGATAGCATTATTATGCTTGTAGAAATGCTTTTCTAAGTTGCGCACCAACGTGCGGTCGTCTGGAAGCAGGTTCTGCAGATTGCTGAAGTCCATGGTGTATATCTCTCGAGACGTCTTTCGGCCTTAACTGGCCATCTTCAGGAGGTGTGGGCTGGTCAAATTGATGACGGAGAATGAATCGAAGTGGCTGTGGGACGGTATATATCGGTGGGGAGTGGATCACCGGGCAGCGCCCGGGGCGGTGGCGTCAGCCAATTAGCGCACGGGAATCATTCTCTGCCTTCTGGTTGGTAAAGACATTTCGGGCTGTTGCTGGATGTTGATAGCGGGTTTTTGGTTGAAAATGAGCACCGCTTCTGTCATTCTTAGTCGTCTGGTGTCGTTGTTTCTCTCGATGATGGTGGTGTTGTTTTCCATGTGGTGCCTTTTGAGTACGAGCCCATGTTCGTACAGGTAATGCCTCCTTATGGCGCCGTCCTGCAAATGGGCTGAGATCCTCTTCGACAGTGTTGTGGTGGTTACGCCGATGTACACACACACACACACACACACACACACACACACACACACACACACACACAAATATATATATATATATATATATATATGTACATACATATACATATATACGCATATATCTATATATGTACACACACACACACACACACACACACACACACACACACACACACACACACACACACATACACACACATACACACACACACGTACACACACACGCACACACACACACACACATACATACACACACACACACACACACACACACACACACACACACACACACACACACACACACACACACACACAAACACACACACACTCATATATATATATATATATATATATATATATATATATATATATATATATACATATTTATATATATATATATACATACATACATATACCAAAAGCTTTTTCCCCCTTACAAAGAAGGTAGCCAAAAAACAAAGGCATAAAAACCATTCCCACCCATTCCATCCCTAACACACTCCCCTCCCCTCCACCCTCTACCCTCCCTCTTATCTTGGCACCTCCTGGATGTTGGGTTATCCCTGCATCTTTTCCACTGTCCTGGGTCAAAAGCATTGTCGCAAGACACAGCACATCCACAGCAAGGCCACTTCATTAAATCGGCGAACCCCACTCTCCGTCCCCTCAGAAAAGGAGAAGACGTGGAGAAATCCCTTCGGGCTGCGTCAAATTTTTCTCACACATACTACCTCACCCCTTATCCCCCCACCCATTCCACCTTATGCAAAACATAATCCATATCCAACCATTCTCCATTCATCCCTGTCTTTTGTCCTCTCCCGTCCTTCCTCAACAGACATTCCCCTCTTCCCCAAAGCCCCTTTCACCCCATCCATCCATCTCATCCTAGGTCGCCCCCTCATCTTCACTCCTTCCACATCTGCCTTTCATACCTCTTTTACTAATCTTTCTTCACTCATTCTTTCCATGTGTCCAAACTATCCCAATACTCTTTCATCCACCCTATCTCCCAACTCCCTTACCACCCCTGTTCTCCTCCTCACCTCCTCATTTCTCACTCTATCCAGCCTAGTAACCCCCATTATACTTCTCAGACACCTCATCTCAAACACATTTAAATTCCTTCTCTCTTCCTCTCTTATGTTCCATGTTTCTGCCTCATACAGTGCTGCTGGCACAATCACTCCTTCATAAAATCTCCTCTTAGCCTCCATTCCCAAATGTCTATTCCTCATTACACTTTTTAATCCACCAAGGCATTTACTCGCTTCTCTCGATCTACATTCTACCTCCACTCCCACTCCACCCTTTCCTGCCACATTTGCATCCAAATATCTAAAACTATCCACTTCCTCCAGTCGCTCTCCCTTAATGCTCAATTCCAGTCTGCTGCCACTTTCACCCCTTGTACATCTCATCACTTTACTTTTACCCACAAATTTTCTTCAACTCTCTTCTTTCACACACTCTCCCAAACTCTGTCACCAACTTCCTCAATCCCTCCTCTGATCCTGCTACAAGCGCAGTGTCGTCCGCAAACAACAGCTGACTCACCTCCCACTTTTCTCGATTTTCTTTAACCATTTCCAATCCCTGACCCACCACCCTTGCATTTACCTCTCATACCACCCCATCCATGTATAAGTTGAACAGCCAGGGCGACATAACACATCCCTGACGAAGTCCCACCTTTACCTCGAACCACTCAATCTCTCCATATCTAATCCTGACACATGCTCTACTACTCCCATAAAAACTCTTGACAGCTCCTAGAAGCTTTTCTCCTATCCCGTATATCTGCAAAACCTCCCACAGTTCTTTCCTGTCTACCCTGTCATAAGCCTCTATCACAGACAAAATGATGTGTGCCTCTGGTCCGTAGGGGCGCCCCATATAGGCCCTAAAGTATCAACTG
>NC_134781.1:65100683-65105683 GCF_046742065.1 Oratosquilla oratoria | reverse complement strand
TCCCAGTCGCCCCATGAGGTGACCCACTGTAGGTATAGAAGTCCTCTTTTGTGTCCAAGTTGTTATTTTTGTGATCAAGATTCCAAGGGTCGAAATGTCAAGCATTAAAATTCCTTTACTATTCCTCGTAAACTACCTCCACCTTCATTCTCATTTGTCAGTATCGTTTTTGCTCATTATGTGTTTAAACGAATCTTAAAGCCTCGAAATGAACTACATTGCACTGCCTCTGCAGGAAGTTTAATCCATTCATTAACTACACGAGTGGCGAAGTTGCTTCTAGCCACTTCCAAATCAAATCTATTTCTTGACTGTTTGAGACCATTATTTCTTGTCTGATCATTCAGTGTGGAAATTGTCACTTTTAATGTTATCAATTCCCTTTAGAATCTTAAAGACCTGTATCAAGTCACCTCTGAGTCTAAGCTTTTTTAGGGGAAATAGATTCATATGTTTTAGTCAGTCGTTTGAAATCTGGCGGAGTGAAGAGCACATGACCCAAATCACGTCACATTAATCAAATGGAAGAATTTATTTTGTCTGGTCACAAGGAGACACTTAGCTGCGGCTAAAATCGCCACCTTTGCCATAGTTGTTACGAATGCCTACTCCACGTTGAACACATTTGAGGTTTTGTTCTAAAAAAAATTCTAGGTTGGCCTCCCAAGTAAGATTTTTTTTTTTTTTTCATTCTGGCAATATTGAATAAAAACGTCATCCTTTCTACGAAGTAATTTCACAGGTAAGGCTCGGTCAAAGAAGGCCATGAGTACATAAGGCCCGTCCAAGTAAGATCATAAATTGGTAAGGCATGACTACGGAAGGTTTCGTGCTACTAAGGCTCTAGTAAAGAAGAAGACCATACGTAGGTAAGGCCCGTTATGGAAGGATTCGTTATACTAAGGCCCAGTTATAAAATAAAATCTCAATAAGGCCCAACTCTGAATGGTGCTTCCTGAGCAACACGTGGCCAAGGTAGGGAGGTCCCTTCTTTGGGCGCCAGCAACTGACCAACTCCTCCTCCTCTTCTTTCCCTCCCTGAGTGCCACTTGGATGGCACCGGTGGCTCTGCCAAAAGCGCGATTCCGTCGCCATCCCATTCGTCCGGAGACCGGACCCGTTCCCTTTGTCAGAGCCGGCGATCGTCGGTCAAAATGATGAAAAGAACTTTATATAATAACCGAATTAAATGGAGTAAAGTATGGTAACAATTGAAGAAATGAAAAATAATAAACAAAGTGAAGTTGAATAAAACTATATTAATAACACTACATATACGAGAATTAAATAAAAAAGATTGAAAGCAAATATAATTCAAGACAAAGTTGAGTAAAATAGGCATTAGAATAAAAGAGAAACGTTGATTATTAAGAACTTACATAAAATATATTAAAATAAAAAAGAATGAAAACGAAATACATGACAAAATAAGATAAAATAAAACATGACACAGTGAAATAAAAAGAGTTGAATATAAAGAAGTTATGTCTCGAGGTGCAAAGTCATTACCTTTGCCTTGGATGCTCAGATTGCCATGGCCAAGTTGATTTGAGTTTAATTAAAGCTGGGTTAGGTTTGAGTAAGGTTAGGTTGGGTTTGTATACATACATATATATATATATATATATATATATATAATATATATATATATATATATATAGTAGGATCGAATTGAGTTGGGTTGAGTTGGGTTGGGTTGGGTTGGGCTTGGTTTGGGTTAGGTTGTATTTAAGTTGGAGTACATTGGATTGGGTTGGGTTGAAATTTTGGGCCAGGTTGGGTTTGAGTTTGGGTTGAAGACTAGTAATGGTGGGCTGAAGATCAGGGTTGCATTTCAGCTTGTTTTTACGCTAGGCTAGGCTGGGCTGGATTGGGCTTGTCTAGCCTGGCTAGATTTGGGGATGGGTCAGGTTTAGGTTTGTGATGTGAAGGATCAATCTGGAGTTACTTTTTGCTCTGAGGTAAATGTGGATTAACCTAACGGACTAACTAACTCAACATTCCTTTATGACAAAAAAAAAAAAAAAAAAAAAAAAAAAAAAAAAATCCTGATTACTTTTAGACTTCTACCATACCTCCGTTCTGCTGCATTCCATAAATCTCTCTTTCGCCTCTATGGCTGTATCTCTTCGGTTCAATATTAAAAACATAAGAATGGAGGAGATTGTATGAGACCATAATGCCTACATTGGGCAGTTCTATGTCCTTACCCCGTTTCTATGTCCTTACCCCGTTTCATCCCTATCCATAAAGATATATAATCTTCTCTTAAAATAACCAATTGTCTCAGCACTCACTATATTGTTGCTAAGTCTATTCCATTCGTTAACCACTCTGTTGGTAAACCAGTTCTCGCCTATTTTCTTCTTAAATTTAAATATTGTCCCCAAGGAGAGAAGGGCTGGTTATTGCTGTTAACTGCCCCCTTGATGTACTTTACTTTTCATTCTAATTGACGTCAGGCGATTTCATTCAGCTCAGTAGGGTTGGGGGTGAGATTGGGGTTAGTTCTCTACAAACTTTATTCTGTCCAGTGCAAGATGATTCCATCCATTGAGGTGAGACTGGAGACAAAATAAGGTCTTGATCGATTGGGATGTCACCGGGCCGTGAGATCCACGAGATAAAAAAAAAAAAAAAAAAAAAAAATATTATCCCTCTGCGGAAAGTGCTAATGGGTAGGGGTAGAAAGCAGATGATTTCGCAGAAGGGAAAGGGATGGGTGGAGTGGGAAGGAAAGCTGAGGGTAGATTGATGAGTGAGTAGATGGGTCTGAAGAACCTGGCATATCACTCAAAATGGTCGTTTAATCCTCGGCATTTCAATACGGAGACGCTCTCCCTCGATTTTGTTGAGGATACGTTGGCGACCACAGACTTGAGGGGAGTCTCGATCGAGACCCCAATTCGGCCTGAGCTCGACCTCTGAGGTGCATGACATCGTCTCCTGTTCTTTGACAGAGCAAAACCTATGAATCTCGTTACCGTGCAGAAGGAGCTTATACCCACTCTCTGAGATCCGTCGGAGAAACATCTTTGATAGGTTTACCAAATTTCCTCCTTAAAATAAATTGAACCGTGGGTCTCCCATCCCTTAGTCGAGGAACGCACAGTGATGGGAGTTGCGGCGGTGGAGGAGATGCTCGGAGATCTGTATCAAATAAGAGGTACTTTCATGGCTATAAGGTTGTGGTGGTGATGTACATGTATAGTGTCCGCGTAGTGTCTGCGGATCTTCTATAGGGTCTGAGGTTACTTTTAACATTTTCAACTTTAATAATCTATTGTATCTGTTACCAAGCAATTCCATTCTGCTGGTGGGTGGGGGATGGAATCACACCCCATCCTCAGCGAAAGGGTTAAGAAATTACAGATTCATTCTAAGCTTTTGTTTACTAAAGAATCAAAGCTATAGGTCACATGAGGGCCTTCGTGGTAAGTGACAGTCCCGTTCGAGTTCTTCGTGGTGGTTACCTACTCACAGGGAGAGGGGGATGGGGAGGTGAGGTTTCCAAGACGTAAAGACTCGCCAACAAGACTTTCTTAAGAGGTTACCTTGGGAGGAAAAAAGAGACGGAGGAGAGGAGGAGCGTTGCCATAAACCAGCGGTGAAAGGTTTTCCGTTTCTGGTTCTCGGTATGTAACATGATCCAAATCATCAAGATCCGGCTTCAGTACTCTCGCATTTCCCTTTTTCTCCTCGTTGTTTTTCTCATAGCTGAATAAAATCACCTGGCGGCAACCATGTTGGCCTTTGATGTAGCCCGGAGTGGCCCCTCGGCTGAATAAAATAATCTGGTATTAACAATAATAAAAGCCGCAAGTGCATCAATATATTAATAAAAAAGCTGAGGTTACCTAAGATGTTTAGGTCAAACAAGCTTTCCCTAAACTAAGTAAAATTGCCTGTCAACAGCTAAAAGTAGATGTCTCTACGTGAACATTGGCAATTGTTCACGACGTATGATTTTATTCAACTGAAGGGCTGAGCAGAGCGGATTTCCTCCCCTTCCCCTATTCCCCTCAACTCAATAAACCTTCCAGAGAGAATAAGAACATAAGAACATAAGAATGAAGGAGAACATAAGAACATAAGAACATAAGAATGAAGTAGGCTGCAAGAGACCATAAGGCCTACACTAGGCAGCTCCGTATCCATCACCACCTGTCATCCCCATCCATAAAGTAGTCTAATCGTTTCCTAAAACAACTGATAGTTTCAGCGCTTACTACATGGTTACCAAGTTTATTCCATTCGTCGACCACCATAATATCTACCACCAGAATACCTTTAACAAGTGACCACATCTACCACCTTTATTCAATGTGTTTGGACAGACTGGGCAAGTAGTAGCCTCCTGTGACCATCTGGTTGTGTGTCACTCCCTATGGTGGGGAGGGAGGGAGGAAGTTGGAGGAGGATAATACCATCCGAGTGATCACAAGGCTTGACCAAAACAAAGATTGAAATAAAATCGAATTTCACGGTTCATAAGCTGAAATGAACCACACAAAAGGGAAATCGTTTGGAAAGGGTTTAAACGTCCCCCGTTCCCCCCCTCCTCCCACCCCAACCTCGTCCCCTCCCGCTGTCTGCAACCCCCCCCCCCCACCCTCCCTCTCCTCTCCATTCCTGACGGACAATTGGCCCTCGTCTCAGGGGTTCTCCGCCCCCCGCTGAGGAGGAAAGGAGAGAATTGAAGAAAGACATTAGGAATGAAGAAGTGTTGGATACGATGAAGAAAAGAGGGAGAAGGTTTCGAGAATGATGAAGAGTTACAGGAGAGTTGAAGAAAGATGAAGAAAGGGTTGGAGTTTCAAGAAGGGTTGGAGGAGAGGTTCAAAGAGAAGCCAATATTTTGTGCTGAAAGAGTTAATTCTTTGCGTGCGCAGACTGGTCTGCATCTTTGTCCGGGCCATCTCCTCGTAATTTTGTTAATTTGAAGAGAATCCCTGGGTTAAAGCACACACACACACACACACACACACACACACACACAC
>NC_134781.1:65078183-65093183 GCF_046742065.1 Oratosquilla oratoria | reverse complement strand
TCAAGCAAGAAAGTGCAGTAGATCGCCTTAACAGGCCAGATAAGAAAAGGCCGAGACGATTAAAATCTTCTTTAGGTGGGAATGCGTAAAGTTGCCTTAAGAATGACCCAGAGTCTTGGTAATAAAATTCAAGTCTGGATTCAAGATCTCTCCTCAGGTGGCCTTGGGTTATTAAGGTCATTAAGATTCTTCAAAGGAAAAGTGATAAGACTTTACGACTTTTCGAGATAAGAATCGTGCAATTCCATGTAGTCACTATGAAATGTATCAATAGATGAGTGAATAAATGAATCAACTAATGAATAAGCAAATAGACAAATAAATTGGTAAATAAATGAATGAATAACTGAATACGTCAATGAATAAATAAAAGGAAGCAGAAGCTCTCAACAACGTACCTTCTATACGTTTGGGGCAGATAGAACCTAGTGTTTTACAGGCAGTGTTTTACACTAGAAAACGTACATTCGTGTATACAAGCATATATAAATGCATACATATATGTATATATATATACATATATATATAATATATATATATACATATATATATATATATATATATATATATATATACACTCTGGGTCAGAGTGCTGTAAAGTATGCATCAGGTGTGTCTAGCTTTTTTCCTGTTATTTCAGCAGTTAGGCAAGGGTGTGTCCTCGCCCCAACACTTTTCAACACCTGCATGGACTGGGTATTGAGCAGACTTGTCGATCAATTTAGTTGTGGTGCATCTATTAGCAACTCCAAGGTCACTAAGCTTTTGTTCGCTAATGATTCTATCCTTACAGAGTCGTTGTATGTTGCAGCCCTCGATTCATTAAACAGGGAAGTTACCGCTTGGACTTCAGGTCTCCAGAACCAAGACCAAGTTCCAGGAGTTTGGGGGCTTACTGGAACGCACAATTCAGTCTTTCCATGCATATGGCGAGGATACTGAGGTGAGGGGTCATGTCAGGTGGTGGGTCATGTGAGGAAGTACTTCGAAGGATTAGTATTGCCCATGGCGTCATGGATTCGCTTAACCAGAGTATGTCTGTCATTATTCATGCAGGAGGAGTAAGATTCGAATCTTCAAGTCAATTGTGCTCCCTGTCTTGATATACGGCGGTGAGACATGGACACTGAATGTTGACTTGAAGAGGTGTCTTGATGTCTTTGGTACTAAGTGCCTTTGGAGAATCATGAGATATCGCTGGAATGACTTCGTACCAAACCAGAGTCTGTACTGTGAGACTCAGTCTAGGCCAGTTAGCAGGATAATTCGTAAAAGTCAACTTTGGCTATAAGGACACATGACACATTTTCTTTATGTCTATCCTACCCACAGGGTTGTCTCCGAAAGAGACAACCCTTGATGGAGGAAATGAAGAGGACGCCCACAGAATTCATGGCTGAGGTGAATTGATCGAACTTGTCGAGAGTTGTTTGGAGTAGGAAGGAAGGGTGTCTGCATGGAAGCTTGCTCGTAGAGACCATGGGAACTGGAGCCGGCGTATGGGTGAAGCAGCGCGCTCCCTGGTGTATGCCCCAGTTGATGATGATGAATACAAATATACACATATGTATGTGTTAACACACACACACACACACACACACACACACACACACACACACACACACACACACACACACACACACATATATATATATATATATATATATATATATAAGCTCATAAATATAACATCTAGATAACATCTAGAAGAGTGGAGGGCAAATGTAAGAAAAGTTATTGAAGTCAAAAGGCATTATGCCAGAAATGAAAAACAAACATCTGCGCTTGTCCTTTCTCATTTCAAACGGGGGATGAAGTCAAGACGGGGGGGGGGGGGCGTAGGGTTGCCAGCCTTTAGGACTTCACGGGTGGAGTGAGAGAGAAGAAGAAGAAAGGGAGGGTGAATGGGAGGAGGAGGAGGTGAAAAGGAGGAGGAAGGGGGCGGAGGTGGGAGGGAAGGAGAGAAGGAGGGAGGGAGAAGGAAAGGAGAGAGGGGACATGAGGAAGAGTGGGAGGGGAATAAAAACGGAGAGAGGGAGGTAGGGAGGACGTGAGAGAAGGAAGGGTGGTGAGAGGGAGAGGAGGGGCGAGCGAAGGAGAAAGGGATAGAAGTGAGAGTTGTTACACAGAATCAATGAAGGGGGGAATGGGGTGAATGGGAAAAATGAAGTTTACACTGCTTGATTATGCTTGCGAAGGGTAAAAGGAAGGTGGAGGTGGGAAGGGAAGATGTGTGTGTGTGTGTGTGTGTGTGTGTGTGTGTGTGTGTGTGTGTGTGTGTGTGTGTGTGTGTGTGTGTGTGTGTGTGTGTGTGTTTGTGTAGTCCGTGTGGAGGAAAAGATGGAAGGAGTATTTGATTTTGCGAGTCACGAATCACTTTCGTTGATGGAGGGGATATGATGGAGGGGGAGCAGTGATAAAAGGAGGGGAGAGGCAAAGAGATTAAAACAGAGCAGAGAAAGCCAATCTAGTGATTATGTGGATGACTGAGTGAGTGTGTGTGATTCAGCGTTTGTGACCATGATGTGAACGAAGTGTGCCTGAACCCGAGTGTACATATATATGTATATATATATGTATATATATATGTTTTATATATATATATATATATATATATAGACATATATATATCACAACTAACACCACAGTCGGACGAAAGAAAAAGTTGCGTAAACGGAACTATATATTTCGATTGCTACCTGCAATCCTCTTCAGTAGTACAAAGTGGCAGGGAGGAGGCTATCTTAAGTAGCAACCTCTTACAAAAGAAAGGGAACATGAGAAAATAAAGAACATCACTGCCCCAACCCTAGTTGACCTGAGGCTGACACGAGGTCAGGTCAGGGGGAGGGGGAGGAAGCTTGTTGACAATATTTTTGGTGATGAATAGTCCTGAAATGATGTCTGGGGTCCATTGACCCTTGGAAATATTCATCGTGGGCAGATAATCAATTAATGTTGATTCCACCATTTTCCTTCTGAACCCACACCCTGATTTATAAATGAGATCAGATTTCTCCCAGTCCATCCGGTGATTAAATTTATTAACGTGTTGAAACACTGCTGAATTTATTTGGCCATATCTAATCGACCTTTTGTGTTCATTTAATCTTGTCGGTAGGTCTCTCCCCGTCTGGCCAATGTATGAAAGGTTACAATCTTTACATGGAAGGGAGTAAACACCTGGGATATGTTCTTCCTTCAACCTCTGGTGAACATTAACAACTTTTTTATTAATAGTATTAGGGTAGTTATGAATTAAATTTACTTTCTCTTTGGGAAGAAACTTGGACAATTGACTGATGGACTCTGAGAAGGGGATGACTAGGGGATTTTGTCTCTCTTTCTTTGACTTAGTGGAAGGGTGTTTGAAAAAACTTGCTCTGGCTTGACTAAGGGCTTTATCCAGAAACCAATGAGGGTAGGCTAATTTTGTTAATTGGGACTTGATAGAAGTTAATTCGTGTTCTAAAAATTGGGGGCTACAAATCCTAAAGGCTCGGAGAAAAAGTCCCGAAGCTACACTCCTTTTAATGTGATCTGGGTGATGACTGAAGAAATGGAGGTAACTACCTGAATGAGTGTTCTTTCTAAAAACAGTAAAATCAAGCTTATTCCCATTCTTCATGATTAAGATGTCTAAAAAGGGGATTTTGTCATCTTTTTCCCATTCCACTTTGAACTTGATGTTGGTTGTTATGGTTGCTATGGAGCTTCTTAATGATCAAAATACATACGAGAAACTCACCAAAAACCCCTTAAAAGACATGGCTGCCTCTTTTAATAAGCAAGTTCGTAAGATCACCACTAGTGAACAAGTGTCCAAACTTAAAGTTTTTACTCCCAAGCTCCCTTATTTTTATGGCCTCCCCAAGTTACATAAAGAGGGTACCCCATTAAGGCCCATTATTTCCAACAGGGGTTCTTGTTCCAGCAAACTCTCTAAATGGCTTGCGGGTTCCCCATCACCATTTGTGGGCAAATTTTCCAATTCCCATTTGAAACATTCAGAAGATTTCATCCAGAAAATAAAGGAGATTAACATAGTAGGCCGTCGCTTATTAAGTCTTGATATTGTCTCATTATTTACGAACATTTGTGTTGATGATGTTTTGTCCTTTCTAGAAACTAAGCTACAACCATTCCAAGACAAATTCCCCCTTCCGGTTTCCAAAATCATTGCTCTTGTACGCACCTGCGTGTCATCTAATGTCTTTTCCTTTCAAAATCGGTTTTTCAGGCAAAAGTTTGGTTGTAGCATGGGTTCGAATCTTTCTCCTGTTCTGGCTAATCTTTACATGGAATACTTTGAGAGTGTTCTTCTTCCAAAAATTAAACCCCCAGGTATGATTTGGTTAAGATACGTTGATGATATTTTCACTCTTTGGGATGAGAGTTGGGGTCCCTTTGATATTTTTCTAGATAAACTTAATAATTTAACAACCAACATCAAGTTCAAAGTGGAATGGGAAAAAGATGACAAAATCCCCTTTTTAGACATCTTAATCATGAAGAATGGGAATAAGCTTGATTTTACTGTTTTTAGAAAGAACACTCATTCAGGTAGTTACCTCCATTTCTTCAGTCATCACCCAGATCACATTAAAAGGAGTGTAGCTTCGGGACTTTTTCTCCGAGCCTTTAGGATTTGTAGCCCCCAATTTTTAGAACACGAATTAACTTCTATCAAGTCCCAATTAACAAAATTAGCCTACCCTCATTGGTTTCTGGATAAAGCCCTTAGTCAAGCCAGAGCAAGTTTTTTCAAACACCCTTCCACTAAGTCAAAGAAAGAGAGACAAAATCCCCTAGTCATCCCCTTCTCAGAGTCCATCAGTCAATTGTCCAAGTTTCTTCCCAAAGAGAAAGTAAATTTAATTCATAACTACCCTAATACTATTAATAAAAAAGTTGTTAATGTTCACCAGAGGTTGAAGGAAGAACATATCCCAGGTGTTTACTCCCTTCCATGTAAAGATTGTAACCTTTCATACATTGGCCAGACGGGGAGAGACCTACCGACAAGATTAAATGAACACAAAAGGTCGATTAGATATGGCCAAATAAATTCAGCAGTGTTTCAACACGTTAATAAATTTAATCACCGGATGGACTGGGAGAAATCTGATCTCATTTATAAATCAGGGTGTGGGTTCAGAAGGAAAATGGTGGAATCAACATTAATTGATTATCTGCCCACGATGAATATTTCCAAGGGTCAATGGACCCCAGACATCATTTCAGGACTATTCATCACCAAAAATATTGTCAACAAGCTTCCTCCCCCTCCCCCTGACCTGACCTCGTGTCAGCCTCAGGTCAACTAGGGTTGGGGCAGTGATGTTCTTTATTTTCTCATGTTCCCTTTCTTTTGTAAGAGGTTGCTACTTAAGATAGCCTCCTCCCTGCCACTTTGTACTACTGAAGAGGATTGCAGGTAGCAATCGAAATATATAGTTCCGTTTACGCAACTTTTTCTTTCGTCCGACTGTGGTGTTAGTTGTGATTTACAAATGTGTTACTGCATTTCTCACCTGTGATATATATATATATATATATATATATATATATATATATATATATATATATATATATATATATACATTTAACCGGTAACCTCCCACAGTGAAGAGCAAATTATGAACACAAACATATGGAATGAAATATAATTACACCATAAACCGGAAGCATTATAACCCTAACCATAGAGAAAGAATACCCCAAGCTACTGAAGTAAGGTTTTGTACCCGAAATCTTGATCTACCAAGAATGACTACCTATAATGAATTCACAAACCTCCTATCAGAGGAGAATATGACCATAGTAAAACATATGGAAAACACCTTTTAGAGAGTAATAAGCTCATAACTAGCCATCACTTTCAACAAAATATGCATCAGAGAAAATCTCCTGCCCATATACACCGTTAATATATATATATATATATATATATGTATATATATATGTATATATATATATTATATATATACATATATATATATATATACATATACATACATATATATATATATATATATATTTTTTTTATATTTAAGATTATTTCAGACAAATGAGAGAGAATGTGGGTGGGGAAGGGCAAACGAAGATGTGTTAGGAATAGAGTTTATTGCCCTAACGTTGCGACCAACTTGGTCTTCTTCAGAGGACTACAGCATTACAGACGGATCACAATTCTTATATTCGTAGTGAGAAACATAATAATATTCGTAATAATCTCAGTGTCGTTTACCGTATTCCATGCAACGGTTGTCCATCATCTTACTTCGGTGAGTCAGGTCGAGGGATCAATAAACGCTTGAGTGAGCACAAAAACGATCTCAGGGCTCATAGAACATCTAACTCCCTGGTTCGTCACCTGGACAAATGTGGACATCTACCTGATTGGAACAACACAGAAATTCTACACGAGGGATTTGAGAAGAAAATGAGAAAAACTGTGGAAGCTGCACATATCGCCACCAACAAGAACAACAACGACAGAGACGGATTTAAATGCCTCTCGAAAGCAGCAAGTGTCCTAATAATTAAATCGTTAGCCAAAGGGAAAACATGACCCTCATACCTTGGCGGGTTCCCTCTCACTACGAATATAAGAATTGTGATCCGTCTGTAATGCTGTAGTTCTCTGAAGAAGACCAAGTTGGTCGCAACGTTAGGGCAATAAACTCTATTCCTAACACATCTTCGTTTGCCCTTCCCCACCCACATTCTCTCTCATATATATATATATGTATATATATATATATATATATATATATACTGTATATATATATATATATGTGTGTATGTGTGTGTGTGTGTGTTTGTGTGTGTGTGTGTTTGTGTGTGTGTGTGTTGGGACAATGACAGGTTTGAGGAAGGTGGAAGAGTAAGGCACAGTCTAGGGCCGAGTTTATTCCTGACCGGTTTCGCTTAGAAGTTCTAAGCGAAACCGGTCAGGAATAAACTCGGCCCTAGACGTGTATATATATATTATATATATATATATATATATATATATTATATATATATACATATATGCGTAGAGAGAACAAGGAAAGGAAAATAGAGGCGGCTGGGGAGTACGGATGGGAGAGTGAGTTTGGGGAAAAGAATGTCCTGAAGAGAACGCTGGAGGTCTTGGAGGAGAAACTGAGCCGCCACCTGAGTGAAACAAAGACTTGAAAAAAAAAGGGCTAACAAAGAACTTTTAATGAAACAAAGGCTGCCACGCGAGCAACAAGGGCTTGCGAGCCAGACAAAAAAGGCCCTGCAAGAAGAAGGCCTTTGTATAGAAAAGAAAGCTTCTTAAGAGACGAAAGAACAGAACATCCCTAAGATGCTATCACACACAGTCTTGTAAGGTCTGGTGGAAGAAGGCGAGAGGCAAGCAAGTAATAGAGACAGACAAGTGGTCAGGAAGTACAACTCTGAAGCAATCTTATTCAGTAGCGACGGTCGTTCCTCCCAGTAAACTGATTTTTTTTTTTTTTTTTTGCTCTCCTTCCGAAGAACTCAAAAAAAGGTCTTCCCATTGAGGTTCTGAAGGGAAGAAGAGGAGGTGTTTCTCCTCTTCCTCCTATTGCTGCTGCTCCTCCTCCTCCTCTTCGTCTTCATCCTCCTTTTTCTCTTGTCTCACTCCTCTTCCTCTCATTCCTAAAAGACACAAATCCTCGCTTGGCTATTTTTGAATAAGTGCACAAAAAAATTCCCTCCCGAACGTTTTACATCAGAGGGCTTTTCAATCTCTGACTGCATCATTATGTTGCAACCTCGTTATCTGGTTATTTTTGCCATTTATCACTTCTGCATTAATTGTCCACCCAAGACCAGTGTTGCAGGTATGTTGTGCCACTGTATGGAATTGCAATCGTGCAATACCTAATGGCAACCTTTACTTTTGTGCATCTCTGTACAGCGTCTCTCTTCCTACCCTATCTTCCCATCTCTCCAAGCATCGGATTTTTCTTCCCCTCATTACTTTTTTTCTGACCAGATAATACTCTTCAAAAAATTTTCATTTGCGTCATCAATCTAAAGAACTTATTCTGTCGGGTGAACTGGAGTCTATTAAAAATTATGATAAAAATAAAAAATAAATAAATAAATGAAAATTTAATATCCGGAGATACTATTCATTACTATCCCCCCTATTTTTCTTTCATTAAATAAAACGAATAAAGTTAAATAAAAAGAAAGACAGATAAATAAATCTGTACCATTTTCCTGACTCTATGCTTCATGCCTTTTGTCTATTCATCTGCTCATGTTTGTCCCTCTGTCGGTCTGTCTTATCCTATTCCTTCTGCCTCCCATCCCCATCCCCCCGCTGTCTCTCTGGAGGAGACGAGAGACGTATCCTAATCTCTTCGTGTAATGAAGGTCATCAATATCCAATGAGGCAAAACGCCTCTGGTGGTGTCGGGGTCATCTTCTTCAGGAGGTGACGTCATTCTAGTGTGAGTGACGTCACTCAATCTCTTCTTCGTTGTTTACGCTCAGGAACCTCACTTATGTTATGCTGTTCTTCAATCTAAGCACATGAAGATTCTTTTAACACAATAAAATAGTTTGGCGCCATCAACTAGTATTAGTTTTCTTTGTGACGTCATTCTAGTTTGAGTGACGTCACTCATTCTCTTCTTCGTTGCTTACTCACAGGAACCTTCCTTATGTTATGCTGTTCTTCAATCTAACTTCCTGGAGATCCTTTCAGCACAATAGCTTGGCGTCTATCAGCTATATAATCCTCTTTGTCTAGACTCATTTGTGCCTCGTATTAAGTGCATTAACTTACTGATTCAATATTTCAGGGATTTTAGTGACACCCATACGGACCAGGGTCACTTGGCGCTCCTTTATGACTGGAAATTCATCTCCACTCAGAAACGACTGGTGATCACTTAACCGTTTCTATGACTACATCTTTTCTGTTCTGTATATTCCCCAAGGATAGAAGCGCTGATTATTGCTGGAAAAATCATGACGAGTTAAACACCATATGAGGACGGAGCCTTTATTTGTAAGACGTTTTGCTTATTACAGCTTTTTCAAGTACAAGTTGAGATGCACATGCTTGAGATTAAATGGAAAAATCATCCCCTCTTTGCAAACCTTCGTGGTCATTTTGGGGCCCATGAACCCCGGGTTAAAAGCTCATTCGTGGATCGAGAACCCTTTCAGTTAGCTGAATCCAATTGCTTGGCATTAGTCTGGACGAAAAATAATAGGAAGTCGGTTTGCTGAAGAGATTAACGAAATGTTACACCGGTGTCTCGACCTGATCGTTAATCTTTTACATTCTATGAACAATCTTTGTACACTCTTAGTCTAATTTCTGATTTAAAACAAAATTTAATAAAATAAATTTCCAACAAACTAATCCAAATAGAACCTCAGGAAATTTTATGGAGGAATCAAATCTTTTATACCTTGGGTCAAGTAATGGAATCCCTCGCCAATTTTGCAAAATGAATTGTTTTCTTTCCTTTTCATTTCACATGAAGATAACTGCGATGGGTTTTACGCGTTTTGCGATCTGGCTGGCGGTCACCCGACGGTGAAGTCATTCAAAGACCACTTCAATCACACTCCTCTCCCATCTTCTCCACTGCCCTTCCCCTTCCACGTCGTTTGAGTGCTAAAAAGAATCCTATATGATCCATCTCCACGGTTTCCATAAAGAACAACAACACAAGAATGAACCTTTACTGAGCCACGATGATCACTACAACATTCCCCTAAGTTCCATTTAGATCCTTTATTTCGGTGTCATTCTTTCGAATTTTGAAAAAAAAAAAAAAATAAATAAATAAATACATAAATAAATAAATAAATGAATAAATAAATCTGCAGATGAGGAGACCCCAAACAATCAGGACCCATTTTAGGTAAAAAACGGGCCCTCGATTACATAAAATGCCTTTTGTTTTTAACAAGAGTTGACGCACAAACTCAGAGCCAAGTCGTTTAATACATCCATCATTATCGTATGCGAAGAGGACGGGTGGGCAAGAGTAGGTGGCTCAACATGCTAAGCCTTCTTTCTGTGGCTCACGAAATACAGACGTGCTTTGTCTACCACCAGGCATTTTATTCAGTCAAAGAAACGGGCAAAATGACGAGACTAGGGTACATGGAAATCTTCTCACAGCATTTGACCTATGTTCACTGTTGCAGCCCATTCCTTTGTCATCCTAGCTTTTATTATGTTTTTAATTTACCACCTGTGGATTTTATTCGCCTGAGAGGGTGGTACCCTACGTTCCACAATGATTCAGACAAGACCTTCACCTCATAACATATGATCTACAACCTGTCTCCTAAGTACACATCCTCTGACCTTTTCTTGTTCTTTGCAATATCCGAGGTCATTCATAAGATACTAAGAAGTCTTCTAATACAATGGCGTCGTGCTTACACTATGAATCCCATAGTAAGGGTCAAGGGGGAAGGAAGGAGGGAGATAGATAGATAGAGAGATAGATAGATAGATAGAGAGTGAAAGTGAGACATATATATATATATATATATATATATATATATATATATATATATTATGTATATACATATATATATATACATATATATATATATATATATATATATTATAATAAAGTAGTAGCCTCTGTCTGTCTGTCTGATTGTTTATTTGTTTGTTTGTATGTACACAAACTCCTCCTGGAGTTTAAGAGATAGACCCACAAAACTATATATATTCTGATACCCTATCACTCCAAGTACTTGGATAACTATATTTAATCTCGAAAAAATATATTTTGGTTAGGGTTAAAGGTTAAAGTTAGGAGGTTTATGTAGTATCCCCTGAAGTCGCGTAGTATTTTTTGTGACTTAAATATTAATATGGTTAAACAAACCATTATATATATATCCATAAATATAATTTAAATTTGTGAAATTAATGTTGCCACAAACCATGATAGCTTTTGTAAGAAGAAAGCACGTTTATGGAAAATGATTGTATAATTTTACCAAATGTTGAAATATTGGTTATTTTCATTCAATTTTTGTGCTGGCTGAAATAGTTCATTCACAAGCTCCTACATTTTTGCAGATAAACCCCTATAACTATATATATTCTGAAGATAAATAAACTAGATACATTTCTTCACCTTTCAGCTGTAGACATTTATTGTCAATCCACACACACACACATATGTACATACACACGCACACAAAAGAATGTGTACACATGATATTTGTGTTTGTGTATGCATGTATTTTCAAACTAGGGTTTCCTAACTTCGGGAGAGGGGGCGCACATCTGGGAGGGGGAGTATTTAAAGCTATATTTAATTAAAATATATATATTTTTTGGTTAGGGTTAAAGGTTAAAGTTAGGTGGTTTATGGTGACGGAACACGCCACTACTGTAGTCCCACCTTAAGTTATTATTTTTGTAACATAAGAATCAATATAATTAAACAAACCATTGTATGTGTTTATAAATATTATCTATATTTGTGAAATTAATGTTGCCACAAACCATGATAGCTTTGGTAAGAAAAAATTATGCAAATGTAAAATGGTTGTATAGTTTTACCAAATGTTGAAATATTGCTTATTTTCATTTAATTTTAGTGCGGCGGAAATTCATTAATTACAAACTCTTCCTAGGTTTTTCCAAATAAACCCCTATAACCATATATATTCTGAAGATAGATAAAGTAGATACATTTCTTCACCTTTTAGCTGTAGGCATTTATTGTCAATCCACACACACTCACACACGCACGCAAAAGAATGTGCACATGATATTTGTGTTTGTGTATGCATGTATTTTCAAACTTCGGTTAGGGGGGCGCACATCTGGGGGAGTGTTTAAAGCAATATTTCATTTAAAAAATATTTTGGTTAGAGTTAAGGGTTAAAGTTAGGTATGGTATGGTTAGGTGAGGGATTATTCACGAACTCGCAGCAACGCGCGGGTAATTGGCTAATATATATATATGTATATATATATATTTATATATATATATATATATATATATATATATATATATATATATAGAGAGAGAGAGAGAGAGAGCGAGAGAGAGAAAGCGAGACTCTGTTGGTGTGTGTGTGTGTGTGTGTGTGTGTGTGTGTGTGTGTGTGTGTGTGTGTGTGTGTGTGTGTGTGTGTGTGTGTGTGTGTGTGTGTGACATACCCTTGAGTTAATTTAACACAACGTTCATATGACACTCTAACATATCAACAACATGTCATACGTCATTGTAGACACGCAACGTAAACATCACTGAGAGGAATGCGAAAAAATATTTTTTGTACAAAAAAAAAAAAAGGAATGAACTCTCTTATATGACAAATTGAACACGTCAAATTCCTACTACCGTATAATCAAATGAACAAAGCCTACTACAGCAATGAAAAAAAATATAGCGATATATTTATACAACATCAGGTTAAAATATCCACTGCAGGACAACTAATGTATATATAAACATATCAAATACATTATAAAGATATGATGAGAGGCAAGACTTTTGAACCTGATTGTATGTGAGAAACTGTGCGCGCAGTCGGCTTCATGAATATCGGATTACATTTTGTTCCCACAATGCAACCATAACTTTTGTTAGCAATTGCCTGTTACATTTTCCCAAACAATACTGAATTCTGTGTAATTATTATTCTCTTATTGATAAAAGATATAGAAAACACTTATAAAATAAAGTTAGATTACAATGTAAAAGCCAAAGGCTAGAATAGTATTCTTGCAGTATTCTGGCACATTCTAAATGAAATTTGCAAATATTTCTCCAATTGTAGAAAATTTAATATAAGTCTATTTAAAGTAACTACCTTATAATCTAATCTACCTTAGTATCTTCTAAATATTTACTATCGTAATCCTTGTGTCATTGGGTACTATACAACACATGTGGCATTTTATGTGCCTTTCGACACAGAAAGTCTGGACCGATATATTGCGTACAAAAGGCCTCCCGACATATTCGTCACCCATGACATTTGACACATTAGCCGCGGCTCAAAACAATGTCCGAAACATTCGTACAAATCCAGCTCCATTCGTGTTTTATTGTTGCGTCTCCATTCTCTCTGATTTTCGTCAGTTATTCAGTGAAACCACCAAAAGCTTCAAAGGTCATTTTCAACAATTGTAGAGTCAATCGAGGCAGTCTGATGTCAAATCCAATACAGACCAGAGGTTTCCTTAACTGAATAAAATCTCCTAGCGCATAGCAGTTCAAAAATCCAAAGAATATTTCATAAATCGACAACCCACTAGGCCTAAGGAAATCATAATCAAGATTTTACTGAATAATTTGCAACGCATAGTATGAGTGTGTCCTCATAATACATGTGCGTTACGACGCTATGGCTCATAAACGAATTATTATCCCCTTCACCATAAGATTTATAAGGCCGAGTGATGGCTGTTGTCGGCTTTCTGGATCCCATATATATGTTATATAGTATATATATATATATGTATATATATATATATATATATATATATATATATATGTGTGTGTGTGTGTGTGTGTGTGTGTGTGTGTGTGTGTATATGTGTATATATATATATATATATAATGTGTACATGTACAGTGATATATACAAATATATATATACATATATATACATATATATATATATATATATATATATATATACATATATATTACAGGTGAAAAATATAATCACACATTTGTCAATCACATGAACACCACTGTTGGAGTAAAAATGACTGGAGACAGGGAATCTATATATTTCGATTGCAAACTGCAATCCTCTTCTGTAGATACAAAAATGGAATAGTAAGTGCTACATAAATAGCACCCTTGACAACACAAAGGGGAGCATTGGGAGAGGTCTCAGACTTTGCAGTCCCAGATTCTGGAAGGAGAATTGAATATAATTAAATATCAACTTAGTAAATTAGCTTACCCGGATTGGTTCTTGGTTAAAGCCCTCAGCAGAGCGAGATCCAGTTTTTTCAACACCATCCCCATTTCCTTTAAATTTTCATTGGACAAGAGCTCCTTAGCCTTTCCCTTTTCTGATTCATTTATTCCTTCGACCAAGTTTCTTCCCAAAGACAAATTACATTTAATCAATTATTACCCTAACACCATTAATAAAAAGGTGGTAAACGTCCACCAAAGGTTGAAAGAAGAACATAGTCAAGGGGTTTATTCGATTCCATGTAAAGGTTGTGACTTAGTTTACATCGGACAGACTGGGAGGGATTTGGACACTAGGATGATCGAACATAAACGTTCCATAAAGTATGGACAAGAAAGCTCAGCTGTGTTCCAACATGTTAAACATTTTAAACATTGTTTAAAATGGGACAAAGCTGAGCTTATTTATAAGTCTAAATGTGAGTTCAGGAGAAAAATGGTAGAATCAACTATAATTGAATCCCAGCCCAATATGAACATTTCAAAGGGGCATTGGTCACCGGATATAATTTCAGGAATTTCATCACCAGTCTATTAAAAAGACATTTGCCTCCTGACCTCACATACGGAGTGAGCCGAGGGTCGAGACCTCTCCCAATGTTCCCCTTTGTCATGTCAACGGTGCTACTTATGTAGAACTCAGTATTCCATTTTTGTATCTATTGAAGAGGATTGCAGTTTCCAATCGAAATATATACATCCCCGTCTCCAGTCTTTTTCACTCCAACAGTGGTTTGCATATGATATATATATATATACATACACATATATATATACATACATACATACATATATATATATATATATATATACATACATATATATATATATATATATATATATATATATATATGTATATATACACATATATATACACACTTTTTTAGGAAGTCGTGCAAAGAGTGATATCGAGAGGCTTTCTTTGTACTCCATATATTCATATTCTTTGATTCGAATTCCAATAACATGGAAGGTAACTGAACACCAAAGGCTGTTCGTGATATGGAAACATGCCGCACCACATATATAATGACTGATCCTCATTCGCGGA
>NC_134781.1:65063183-65073183 GCF_046742065.1 Oratosquilla oratoria | reverse complement strand
ATAGGATCAAAAGATCGAGCCATGTACGAAAAGGATCAAACCGGATTTAAAGCACTTGAGTATTCATGCACACGAACACAAAGTATCGAAACGAAGACGAAGTCTGGATCATTGTTCGAACACAGGAGCAAACGAGGATCCAAAACGGGAGCAAAATTCGAATAAACGGTTGAATAAAACAGCAAGCAAAGGTTCCAAACGGAAGACCAAAGGTTCGAACTCGGTTTGGAATGTAGATCAATAGAGCTTGACTCGAAAAGGAATTTCGAATCGGTAGTTACACACACAGACGCATGCACACACAGGCACACACACACACACACACACACACACACACACACACACACACACACACACACACACACACACACACACACACACACACACACACACACACAACACACACAGAAGGCGATAGATCTAATGTGGTTCGGAGAGTTGATCAATGGTTATGAAGGTGATATATTGAGAGCCACGAATTCCCTGACCACTTCAACACGGTGACGAACCCAATGGGTTTTGTTTCGCAATGAAGGATGCAAAGTTTATGTGGAGCCGAGGAGGCGACCCTAACCCTGTTAGGCAATCTTGGTCGATGGATGGACCTATTGGTAGGAACTCACCCTCTCAGCTCGACAAACTCCTGTTCTCAGCCAGAACAAATGCCATAAAGTGTGTCTACTTCACCCTGTTGAAATGGATAATCACAGCAATGCTCCCCCACCCCCATACGTCTGCTGCCCACGCCAAAAAAAAGTCTGATAATAAAGATTAAATGGACAAGTAATAGAAAAAATCACAGAAGGCGACAACTGCTGCAGTTAGCGTATCCCCCCCTTTCTGTCTTGCAGAAGATGGTTGTACCTCCTTACTTCCGGTGTTAGTGGATATGCATCCTCCACTAACCCCACACACGCGCACCCTTCCTGCATTTAAGGAGAAATATCCTTCCACTCTCGCTGAAAAACTGATTTCGCTCTTCATCTGCAGAAATATTTTCAGCTAATTTTCTTATCTATCACATACTTGTGTCGTGCTGAACTTTGGCTCCCTGGAGACCACATAATTACTCAACTAAATCACTAAACATTCACTAAATCCCACTAGTGTCCGGTTTGTGGACTCTCCTGTGGGACTTTGTGGTACTCCATGGGAGCCATGTTCAGACGTTTTGAATCAGAGGTCTCCAGTTCTGTGATGACGTCATCTACATTTCGACTCCTCAGGAACATCATCACCTCCACCTCTTTCACTAGACCTCAACCTCTATTCCTGTTTCTGGATGTCGAAAGATGATTGCATTGAGTTCGTAGTAGTGTCTTATAACTATTAAAGCACCATCTCTCTAGTTCTTCGTCATTAACAATTTAATACATTTCTAGCTGCTGTCATATGATCTTATTTAGTTCCTGGAGCATCTTTTATCCTATTCATTACTTAAGGATTTTAGTCTGGTATACACCAAGCGATTTTCTTCAGGTGGGGGAAAATCACACTCCTCGACGTGTTACAGACTATATCAATTAGCCCCCTGGGGAGTGTTTCTGTACTTAATCACATTATTCTGGTTAACGTCAGAAATAACGTAATGAAAACATGGAGCGAGATGGAGTTCTCACAAATTCCATTTGTGACTGAGTGAGAGAGGAAAAGGGGGGGGGGTGGATGGGGAGTGGGAGTGAGAACGCGGGGAGGTTGAGGGAGAAGTGGGAGGGAGGATGGTGTTAGGCCTCCTCTATTGCAAGCCAGAGAGGGTGGTGGAGGAGGGGAGTGTGGAGGGGCCATGAACATTCTTTTGGCGCCCGTCCAGCCTCGTCTGTGCAGGACGCAGTACAAGTCTGTTTCTCACACTCTCTCCTTTAAATCTTTTTCACATTTCTTTTCCAATATATTTCTCACTTCACGGCTTCCTCATTTAGTTTCGCCTCTTTTTCGCTCTTTTTGAAAACCGTTCTTTGTTTCTTTCTTCACTTTCCTTGGCTCCCCTCTCTCTCTGTTCTTTCTCTTTTTGCTCCCCTGTCCCTCTCTCTCTCTCTTTCCTTCCTCCTCCTCCCTCTTTTAAGAATTCCTCATTCTTTACTCCCTTGTGATATTAGCATCATTAGCGAAGAGACTATTGTAACTGATTATTCCAGAATTTCGTATCATTAACGTAGATCAAGAGTATTACTAGTGTCAACACCGAGCTCTATAGAACTCCACTAGTAACTTCCCTCCAGTCGACATTCCATCCTTTACAACCGTCTTCATTATTGTTTGTTTAATGTCTTTCGTTAATTCCAGATGATTCCTTATAAGACATTCTTCACACACATGAGCTTTTTTCTAATACAAATTGATTATCTGCCAAGATCTTCCTTTCCTCCAAACGTTTTATCCGTCTGCCATTCATAATACTCTTGCTCATGTTGGCTAAAAATACAGTCAAAGACATAAACACGAGGGGTTTCTTCTTAGGTCCTTCCTTTATATATTAGAACCACATTGGCCTTTTTCCAATCTCGCGGCCATTTCCCTTCCCTCAATGGGCATACAATCAGGTCATGAATCTTATCCGCCAGTTATTCTCTACATTATTTGAGTATCCAATTTTAGATCTCATCAAACTTCGTGGCTCTTTTCACATCAAGTGTCTCCAGTATTTTTGTGTATTTTTTTTTCGTATACTTATCATACTTCTAAGTCACTTTCGTTGGAAATTAAAAGCTGGAAATTTTATTTATGTATCTCCATCTATTTTTAGCTTGGTGATTCCTTTTCTGTATCTCAATACAAATAACTTTGGTTCATCTTAACATTTGTTCATTACGCCTTTTCCTAAATTTCTTATTTCTTCTCTGATTCCTTTTATGCACGCAAACACACACACACACAAACACACACACACACACACACACACACACACACACACACACACACACACACACACACACACACACACACACACACACACACACACACACACACACACACACACACACACACATATCTTATAGAGATTCCTAATATTCTTAAAAATTTCAATGTAAATGTAGCCTTCAAGAACAACACAACTCTAAAAAATCTTCTCATAAAGAATTCCCCTGACAATTCTACAGGCTGTGTATATAAAATACCTTGTAGTAAATGTGACAAATATTATGTAGGTCAAACAGGAAAAGAATTAGAGGTTAGGATTAAACAGCATAAAAACAGCATAAAAAAGGGCCAAGAATCTAGTGCACTTTTTAAACATGTTTGTGAATTTGACCATCCTATTGACTGGAAAAATGCTTCAAAAATTATACAATGTAAGAATATAACAGAAAGAAATATCATAGAGTCAGGAATTATCAAATGCAATTATGACCAACTCATTAATAATAGTTTAGGATTATATAAATTAGATCCATATATTGTCAGTAATATAAATAGTACATATTTTAAAAGTTAATGTAATAGTAATATGTTTCCACGACCTCACCGAGTGGCCCAACCTGAGCTTTCAGGCTTCGGAGAGGAGGGTAAATGTCTCTCTTGTCCTACTTATACTCTGTATCTCCATTTTTTGTTCTCATCTTTCTGTACTCCTTGATAATGTGAATATATCACGAAAGCGCTCGGACTACGTGTGTTTTTCCTTTTCCTAGTGGACTCTGCATATTTGTGATTCGCGTGTGACTTGTGAAATTTGTACACACATATATATATATATATATATATATATATATATATATATATAGAGAGAGAGAGAGAGAGAAAGAGAGAGGGACAGACATACACAGAATGAGTATATAAGTGCAGAGTGCGTGGGTTCCCCAGCCCAGCACTTTAGCTTGTCCATTACGTGACATGATTGGCTAATCCCCCACGGGGAAAGCTGCCCTCGGCTTCCCTCCCAGCTTCCTTCGTCTGCCAGCACCAAACCTGTCCTCCCCACCGTCAGCCTTGCAGCCCAAGAAGCCTCTTAGGCATTAAGGAACCAAATGTACTTCTCAGAACCAAGTGATGTTTCATGTTCGACTGCAATCTAAACTTGGCAAGAGCTTCCGCGTCTTCCTTTCACTTCTGGACCGCAATAGCCCATACAAATACTATACAGTCTCATGATGTAACTTCCTCCTTAATTTCTTACGTGCTTCAACACGTCGAAACGTGTTGAAGCACTGCGAGATATACAAGAACAGCTTCGAGTTCAAAGTTTGATCAAGCACAGTAGACCTCTTGTGTTGTCAACGGTCAAGGGAAACCCTCTCCTTCGAAAAACGAGAAGCTCGCTCTTGAAGAACGACACCATTGTTGTCCTTGAATAAAATAACACATGGTATTGTCCTCTCATAGCCCACCAACCACCGTAGGTCGACCGTCTAATCACTAAGGAACAAAAAATATTTCATATTTTCCTTCGGTGACCCAAAAACCTGGTGAAGGGTGGCAACTTGAAAAAATCATAATGGAACATTGGATATTCGACCTCCGTGTTGGGGGAGCCTTGGTTTAAGAAGTGAGGCAGTGGGCAGATAACAAGGATTTCGTAAACCCATATCTGCCCATGCCCTTCTCTCTCTCTCTCTCTCTCTCTCTCTCTCTCTCTCTCTCTCTCTCTTTCTCTCTCCCCTCTCCTCTATCTCTTTGAAATATTTTCATGAACAAAATATCCATATAGCTCAATAATTATCACATAAGTGTTTGTTTATGATGCGACGATCTGACGTCATGTCGAGTGTGATCAATATTTCCCTCACAAAAACGTTGTATGACACATTTATCCTGATATAAATAGTATATCTAAGTGCAGCTACATGATTTCTAGTCAAGCGTTTAACATTTGAATTACCAAGGGTCACACGTATGATGTAAACACTTTGGGTTTACGGGGAGACCTGCCGGACAAGTACCAGTGTGCTGCAATTCACGATCCATCTCATCTTAATCTTGAAATAAACTGACTTCCTTTTGTCCAGATCTTGCGCGTGGGTAGGTATTATCGTCCGAAGCAAGTGGGCGTGAATCCCGTAGGTTCATAACGCCCTTAAATCCAAGACTACAGAGATACAGCGATCACTAGCAGATATTGAAAAAGAAAATGAACGACATTTACATAAGCCATCTCCTGATGACGTCACCTGAGTGTCATTATAGTTTCCAATAGCCAAGCCGGTCGGTCGGTTGACGACCTGAAAATGTAAACTCGAGCCAGCCGACCGGGAATATAAGGTAAACATGGAAGCGGTGGGGCGTTAGAGTGAAGAAATGTGGTTACGACCTCCGGAAGAAGGTGAGGTGAGGTGAGGTAAAGAGCTGAACGTAGAGAGGAAACACAAACGTGCCTAGGAGGGAGGAGAGAAAAGAGAGATGCGAATAACAGACGACGAGTGATAAAAACAGGAAGTGGAAGAAAGAGCAAAGATACATGTGGGGAATGAGAGTTTGAGGTAGGAAAGAGAAAGTAAGTAGATATAGGAATGATGAAAGGAAATTAGGTGATATGAAACAGAAGTAGAATGACACGAAGTGAAATAGATTAGTACAAAGAACTGGGACGAAAAGTGAGGAGAGGGCGCGAGAAGAGGAAGAGATGAAATGAAAAAGTGTAATAAGGTTGAGAAGAGAAGAGGAGGGGGGTGATAAAACAGGAGGAAAAGAAGAGAAAGAAATTGAAGAAAAAGAGAAAAGAATAAGAAAATAATTGGACATATGAGGCATCCTGGAACAGAGGGTCATCCCAACCATTTTGCTGGTTTTGAGTGAACCACGAATATATATATAGATATATATATATATATATATATATATATATACAATATATATATATATATGTACATATATATATATATAAATATATATATATATACATATACATATATATATATACATATATATATATATATATATATACAGAGAGAGAGAGAGAGAGAGAGAGAGAGAGAGAGAGAGAGAGAGAGAGAGAGAGAGAGAGATAGCTTACGTTTCGTTTTTCACGATTCGTAAAAGTGGCAGGGATGCCCCTCTATTTCTATTGACCTCATGTGAACGGGACAGAAAGTGTGGAAAGACACGATATGGAAGAGGAGAGATCAAATGTCTAACTTATTCCACACTGGGCGGCCCTTTCCTTTTTATTCTTTTTTATTTTTTATTCCTTTTTATTCTTAGGTGATGGAAGATGAGAGGGGAGAGATCACAAAGAGAAAAATAAAGAGGGAGGAGTCGGGAAGATTAGTCGGAGAAGTAGGAGATAAGTGGAAGAAAAGAGAAGAAAGAAAGGAGAAAGTGAACTGGAGAAATATGAAGAAAAAATTGGAGTCAATAGAAAAAAAAAAAAAAAATAAGACGAAAGGGTCGGTACACTTACCAAAGTGCTTCTGCATGAGGTATTTTCTTTTTTGCAAGACAAAATACTTTTCTTTCTTTCCTTTTTTTTCCCCTTGAGGAGGGATACCAGCACGCCTTTTTTCATTTGCAAACACAGCAACACACCTACGCAAACCTCATTACCTTGTCCTTCTTCTCCCACGCCGAGACTTCCTCCGTTCTTCCTCTCCTCCTCCTCCCTTCCATAAACTCACTTCTCCCTTACCTTTTCCAACTCCATCTTTTCTAAAGTGCCTTCATTTCCTTCTCATTACCTCTGGGAAGCAAACCATCCCCATTTTTCTTTTTTTTTTTTAATCTTCGATTTTTTTTTTCAATACAACAATTTTACTTTTCTTTCAGAAAGACTATTAACCTTCCTGTTGTGTTTTACTTTATCTTAGCTGTCACCAAGCGATTTTATTCAGCTCAAGGCACCCTCGCCGTCATGAAAGGCGTTAAACTAAAGTTGAATAACATCTTCCCTTCGATGAGCAACTTTAGTATTTATCTACAGTTGCCAATGAACGATATTATTTGGTCGAAGGAAAGCGAAAATTGTAACAGAGCTGTGTGAAACAGGTCATTGTCATCATGTATTTCTTTTCGTTTAATTCCAATTTTATTGATTCTATTCTGAACCCAGAAGTGTAATTCAGCCTTATGTAGACTAAAATCTGTCTGATTCACTATATCAGACCCTGAGTGGTTGTGACACCGAAAATTGATACCAGACTTCCAAACCGGAATACCGGTCTTAGAAGGAGGAGTCAGTATTCGACGACCGGATGTTAAAACCATACCAAAATGGTACCAGTCAACGTCTGAAAAGGGATATAAGCTTAACTGACTAACAGCGTCAGGCATCGGCCACAGAAAAAAAAACACGTGAAGAACTCACGAAACATGACGCGAGGTCAATACTACACCAACCACCTTTGCCCCTTGAACTCGGAGTGCCCGCAAAGGTGACAATCACTATTAACTGCTGGATTTGAACCTAATCTTTCGTCGTGTGAAAGGATTCTGAAACCAAAGCACCACAGCATCATACCAATTACATGAAAAATATATAAATGAAAATATAAGAATACAGAACCTGCTCAGTGTGCCAAATTTAAATGTTTGAATAGAAAATCACAATAGGGTCACCCTAGGGTCATTTTGGGTCACCCTAGGGTCACTTTGGGTCACCTTTTGGTTAAAGTCTTTTGGCACTGAACAGAAAAAAATCTTCAAAGAGTGTCACTGACGGGAAAGGGCGGGCTGGGTAAACATTCAGCTTCAAAGCAACTAAGAAATGTAAAGACAGCTTCAACTTCAAAAGCTGGTCCATATTTAGAAAGACGAACCGGGCTTCAAAAGACATGTTAGACTGAAAATGGCGATCCTCACGTTCAAAAAAGAGACATTACCGTCATATCGACATTCTGTATTCACAGGAGACGGTAGCCTGAAAGACATCTTGAAAGACACACCATGATCAACGATATACTTCTCCTGAATTTCTGCAGATTTTCTGAAGCAAATTTCCTTTTTAACTGTTGCTCTCTCTCTCTCTCTCTCTCTCTCTCTCTCTCTCTCTCTCTCTCTCTCTCTCTCTCTCTCTCTCTCTCTCTCTCTCTTACACACACACACACACATACACACACACACACACACACACACACACACACACACACACACACACACACACACACACACACATGCACACACACACACAAACACACACACATACGCACACACACACATACACACACACACACACACACACACACACACACACACACACACACACACACACACACACACACACACACACATATATATATATATATATATATATATATCACTATAAAGTAATGTCGTAGCACATTGATAAAATAAACTTTTTATCCCACAGTCGGAAAAAGAAGACACTAATGTCGAACGTTCTGTATATTTCGATCACTAACTGTGACCCTCTTCAGCAGAATGAATACATAGTGGAAGGCATATGCTTATATACAAAAATGTGAGGTGGGAAAAGGAACAAGCTCAGGTAACGTGACCGATGTTCCGCAGGTCACAAAACCCCACGCGACCTGCGGAGCATCGGTCACGTTACCTGAGCTTGTTCCTTTTCCCACCTCACATTTTTGTATATAAGCATATGCCTTCCACTACGTATTCATTCTGCTGAAGAGGTCAACAGTTAGTGATCGAAATATACAGAACGTTCGACATTAGTGTCTTCTTTTTCAGACTGTGGGATAAAAAGTTTATATATATATATATATATATATATATATATACATATATATATATATATATATACATATATATATATACAGTATATATATATATATATATATATATGTGAAGAGAGGAAAAGTGTAGAAACACATTTGTAAAATTAATCTAAATTATTGTATGGTTACTCTTGAAATCAGAATAGAGGAGATCAAGTATCGTCCGTGATTGAATGCTTAATCCCGAGTAAGAAGATTCTGCTAAGTAGAGGACATCCATTCCTTTGTGAAAGGGTTCGTTTGATATTGTAATATCTACTTCTGGTGGAATAAGAACATTATTTGTGTACAAAATCACATAAACAAACACACATACACACAGACACACATAAACACAGATACACACACACAAACACACACAGAAACGCACACAAACGCAATGGCTCAGATTTGTTTAATTTGTAGGGAGAGGGTTAGGAAATGGCGGATGGGGGAATGGAGGGGGAGGAAAGGGGGAAGGGAAGAAGGGTAAAGTAAGGGTGATGGAGAACGTTAGAAGGGAGATGGAGGAGGAGGTAAGGTCAGAGGCGAAACTAAGGGTCGGTGGAAATGGGACTTGTGTTGAATGAAGTAATGAATGAGGAACAAGTTACCTGTTGGCAGACTAAGGACCCAGAAGGGGTGGGGTACGTGGAAGGCCAAGAGAGATGGGAGGGAAGGACCAGGAAGGCGGGTAGGAAGGTCCAATGTAGGTGGGAAAAAATTTGAGAAGCTAGTTAAGGAACTGAAAAAAAAACAGGACATGTGAGTCAAAGTTACTTGGAGGAAATGTATCTGGAAAGTTGGAGGATGCAAAAGGTCTACAAGACCTCGTCACGAGAGTTCTGAAGTCCATGGAAGTATGAACGAGAGGCATTGCCAAGGTCATGCAGTTGCCGACAAGATTGACGAGTTAAACACCATGTGAGGACGGAGCCTTTATTTGTACGACGTTTCGCTTATAAGCTTTTTACTTGAAAAAGCTGTAATAAGCGAAACGTCGTACAAATAAAGGCCCCGTCCTCACATAGTGTTTAACTCGTCAGCTAAGCATTTTGCAATGGCCGTGGCCGGGGCTGATGTTTGATTTAGGACTGGGCCTGTCGATGGAGGTACTACTGTAGTAGGCAAAGTCTGATACAAAAACATTGTCTAAGACAAATATAAAGGCGAAGTTCGGAACGGACAGGGATAGTAACAGAGGTAGGTAGAGAGGTAGGGATGAGCGATGGGGGCTGCGAAGGGTGGGGGATGGTAAGCCGGAGACAAGGGAATTCAGACTAAAAGTGTGATATAAGAGGATTGACAAAAAAGCCAGGGGTTACGATACAATGGTTGATGCTTTTGCGTGTGTGTATGTGTCTGTGTATGTAAGTATGCGCGTGTTTACACACTCG
>NC_134781.1:65055683-65058183 GCF_046742065.1 Oratosquilla oratoria | reverse complement strand
ATCATCACCCTTGCTTCCTGTTTCCTTTCTTCTCCACCTTCTTCCCCCTTTCCTTTCTCCCTCCGTCCTTTTCTTCTTATTAGATTTCTCCATTATGCCCTTCCTGACATTCTCTTCCTCCTTCGTCTCTTTTCATTTTCTCTTTCCGCTCTCTCTCCTTCTCCTATTCCTCTTCTTTCTTCTTTCTCCTTTACTGCACTATCCTTCTCTTTCTTCTTTCCATTTCTTATACCTGTCCTGTTCTTATTTGTTTTATTTTCTTCCATTTGTCCTTTGCTTTTTCTCTCCGCATTTGTCTTCTATTTTCATTTGCGTTATTGTTTGCTGCCTTCACATAATCATCCTATTTTCCTTCGTACGTTTTGTACATTCTTTGCTTTTTCCTCTTCCTGAGAATTTCCTTTTTCTTCATATTCCTTGTTCTTTTAGTCATCTTCCTTTTCCTCCTCAGCGAAATGATTAAAAGTTTTTCGTGTGTAGCTTTCTCTCGTATCTACTACCCGCCTCTCACAATGGCTTATCACACTGAGCTATTTTTCCTTCGACATCCTATCTCCAACCTCCATTTGAATAACTAGAATATGACTTCGCTTCCAGAAATCTAGACTTCCCTAAGAACATTTCAACAGTGTGTCTAACATGTGTTTAGGTTTACTATCTCTTAGGTTATCATACAGCTTTGCTATACATGGCGGATAGATAATTTGATATTTGGAGATCTGAACAATTAAAAAATTGTACCCGAAGTCGTTTTTACTCAGACGAACTCTCAAGTGTTTGTGCTGGCGACACCTGTGGAAGCCCAGGGTGGTAACTCCTTTAGTTTCTCATAATAAGCTTCAATATACCTTTAGCTTTTCACACTGTACTTCCCTTCTGCCTCGGTTTTTCGCATATGACGATGCTCTCTTCGCCTCCTTACTTCACTACTTCCCATTTCTCTTTTTTTTTTAATATTCCTCTTTTTCTCTTCCCCCCGACCTCTTCCTCCTCTCCGGCCTTCTTCCATTTTTCAATCATCTCCATCAAACTCAAGTCTATCTTCCTATCCATCTCCTTTTCCATTCTATCTCGAGTCTTTCCTTCGCCTTTCTCTTCCCCATCCTCCTCTTCTATTCTCATCAATTCCTTGCCCTCCTCCTTCCTAAGCCATCACCAACCTTCTATCATCAACCTTAATATTTCTTCTCTCTTTATTCCTTCTTCATTTACCTTTCCCATTTTTTCTTATTATTCCATCTTTGTCCACTCCTTGCCTTCGTCTCCCCTTCCTTTCCCTTCCCAGTCTTCTATCATCGGTTTCCCAGCTCCTCTTTAATGTGTCCCTCACTGCTTTAGTGTTTTCATTTACTTAAAACCTTCCCGCTAATAATGTTTACGTATCTCTCTGTTCCTCCATTATCGTCCTCCCCTGAATTAATTTTCCTCTCCGTCCTTCCTCCTCCTTACATTCCTATACTTTTTCCTTATTCCTCGTCTTAGTCCTCCTCCTTCACTTCTTCCTTCTTTTATTCTCCTTTGTCATCAATTCCTCCTCTTTCCTTCTCGTCCTATTTCTCCACTTCTATTCCATCCTTCTTCCCCCCAACCTCCATCCCTCACCATCTCCTCTCCTTTTTCTCGCACCTCTTCCTCCTTCTTTCACTACTTACCTCCATTTTCTCTTCTTCCTCCTTCCTCCCATTCCTCCCTTCGTCCGCCTCCTCATTATTCTTCCTCCTCCTCTTTTGGCAGACCTAACCCTTCTGATTAAGCTTCTGGTTCATCAACCTCGATTACGATGAACTTCCGTCCCACAAAGACGCTCCTGACTTCCTAATGCCCCTTTGCAGACCATCACGTCCATGAAACGCCTCATCAGTTCATCAAACCCCACCAGCCATTCCTTTCCTCCGCTCATTCCGGTCCGTCTCTCCGTCTATTTGACCAGCCTCACCTATCTACCTGTCCAATACCTGTCCAACACATGTACTTTGAACATTGGCATTTTTCGACTCGTTTCCGGCCCGGAGACTACTTTTCCTACCTGATCGTTTTCCCCCCAACTACAGGATCCTATTCCCGTCGAATAAGATCCCCTTTCACCCTCCTGAAGGGTTATGTTTCGCTATTTGCCTATGAGTTTCCAAAGTCCCACTTCAATCTCGGCGATTCCGTCCGTGAACTCAGCTACAGAGGGCGCTCGTGGCTATGGAAGACGTGGAGTTGATGTGTTGTTGTTGTTGTTGTTGTTGTTGTTGTTGTTGGTGGTGGTGGTGGTGGTAAGGGGTTGGTGGTGGTGGTAAGGGGGTGGTGGTGGCAAGGGGTTGGAGACAGGCTAGGAGGACCCAACCCCCTCAGCCAACTGTTGTCATCGCCTTGATCTCTCACATCCTAATTTCTTCCTATTCTCGAAGTCACCTCCACTCTTTCCTTAACTAATTACATACTAGTACCTTCTGTGCTGAGTATATTCTGGATGCCACCAAACGATTTTATTCAGCTCAAAGAGACTCCCTTT
>NC_134781.1:65030683-65043183 GCF_046742065.1 Oratosquilla oratoria | reverse complement strand
AAAGCGTTGCCTTAAAGAGAAACACAACCGAATACAAAAGAGACTTCGTGCTGGTCGGCTTGTGGACCCCGTGGAGAATTTGCTGCAGGCGATAAGTCAAAACATGTGGTATAATATAACATAGAACCTAAAATTCCCGGGGGGATAAAATGTAGACTTAGATTTTATACAGTATTGCTCCCCATTTACTTCTTGCCTATATGTATGTTACCAACACATTCTCCTTGCTACAGGCTTATTTGCAAACTAACACTCTTTGGGTTGATGTTTGCAAATGGGCGGAGCCTTAATGTTAGACAAGCATAAACCGTCTTTAACTAGATAACGACGTCATAGGATCACTATTCCCACGAGTCTGTACAGTGACAATCCCTGAGCATCACTGTACGCAAATCGACTGTTTGTATTAACCCATTCAACTCCGATGACAAGATGTCTTGTCATTTGGTCAAATAAAACAAAAAATCATAAAACACCAAAATGTTTGATCAAACACCAGAAAAATATGACGTCAATCCTCGCTTCGCTCGCAGCGAAGCGAGTATTGACGTCATATTTTTCTGGTGTTTGATCAAACATTTTGGTGTTTTATGATTTTTTGTTTTATTTGACCAAATGACAAGACGTCTTGTCATCGAGTTGAATGGGTTAACTTGTTTTGGCACTGAAATGGACTATCTAGAAATGCAGTATCTATGACTAAGAGACTAATTATATGTAAATAGACCAGTGTTAAGTACAAACAGTACGTATGTGTATGGGTAGCTATGGGGCTGTAGATTCAAGCTCTACTCAGATTACGTGATCAATTTCAACGGACACCGAATGAATCTGGTAATCCGAGCGCAAAAGCCAAAGCGGACAGCTTCAGGTAAAGCTAAGTGCGTCCTGGTGGAAGTTCCTCAGTGTATTACTCTGTATATGCACTATGTATGCATAGCACTGTCCAGAGCCTGGATAAGGTACATCCTGCGTAACATTTGTGCAGACAATATTTTAGAAACGTTCGTGACACCCATACGGACCAGAGTTGCACAACATTCTTTTATCGATGGTTACTGGTCATTACTGACAAATGAATGATGAAGTTTTTGAATTTCTGCTATAAAAAATAACTAGCCCTCCGTTCTGTTGCTCTCCCAAATTTCTATTTTATCACTTCTATGATTCAATCTCTTCCACCACCACCACCACCACCACCACCACCACCACCACCACCACCACCACCACCACCACCACCACCACCACCACCACAACCACCACCACCACCACCACTACCACCACCACTACCACCACCACCACCACCACCACCACCACAACCACCACCACCACCACCATCATCATCACTACCATCTGTACTAAAGGTTCTCAAAAAAAAGAAAAAAGAAAGAAAAAAAAAATATCCTCGTCTCTACCCCATTCTATCTCCACCGCTAATGCACTCATTTTCTTTCCATTATCCATCTTCATCCCAAATTATCTCCCCATTCCCAACACCGCTCACTCCTCCACAACTATTCTTTTCTTCCCTCTTCCTCCTCCATCATCATAAATAATCTTCGCTACCAACGCCCATTTTATTTCCGCCACTGTCTCCGTTAAGCCTCTGACACACATACGCGATTCAACGGAGTTCGTTTGAATAGAAACGACTTAGGTTGTAATCTTTCATTTTTCGAATCTCCAAATGTCAAATCACCTTTGCGTCATATATTGAGAAGCTGAATGACGAAGTACGAGAGTCTTAAACCTATACGAACATTACACAAATTGTTGAATTGTAGACTTAGGGAAGTCGTCTTCCAGATTGTTCAAATTCACAACATTTGACGAGAATTTTGATTTTGTGACGGGGGCTTTATTGTGCTCACCATCAATCATTCACCATCAACTCAACCTTCCATTGTCTCGTATGCGTCCACCAATACTTGATTTCTAACCACTTCTCTTCTTCCTCTCTATTTCTCTTTTCGATCAATTCCTCCGCACCTCTTTGCCTTACGTCACACTTGACTCAGATTTTGTGGTATTTTTTCATTTCATTAATATATCTATTCATTCATTCATTCATCTAGTTTATCTATTAATTTATTAAATTCATTTATTCATCTAGTTGATCTATTTATTCATTTATTTAATAAATTTATTCAAGAAGTTGATCTATTTATTCATTTATCTATTTTAATTTATTCATCCAGTTTATCAATTCATTCATTTACTTAATTCATTTATTCATCTTGTTGGTCTATTTACTAATTGATTAAATTCTTATTTACTCATTTATTTATTCATTTGTCTGATTTTTGATTATTTATTTTTATTCTTTATTACGGTGAAAGCACAATTTCCTTACTTTATCTATCTATATATTTGTTTAAATTATGAATTCATTTAGTTTATCTATCTATTCATCTATTTAATATATTCATCTAGTTTATCTATTTGTTAATCTATTGATTTATTCACTTGTTCATTCATAAATTTCTCATTATTTCTATAATTTATTTATTGTTATTTCTTATTGCGCTGAAAGTATAGATCTCCCCTGGAAGGCTAATTGGGACATGGCATCGATCTCTGTGGCACTGAGAACAACAGCTTCAGATCGACTTGACCAGCGGTTTCTGTTTCACTGAAAAGACCAGCTCGACCATACAAATTCTATCGCCTTTTGGAAGACGATCTTCAAAAGAACGACTCCACGATGAGTCCTTTGAAGATGTCGAGGGCCAAGAGGCCTTCTGTGTAGCCCGTGAAGTCTTACAGACGATTTGTCAGATACCATCGTCCTTTCAAATCCTAATATTTTTGTTCTGGCTGACGTCAGGCGATTTCATTCAGCTAAAAGAGACTTCTGTACCTCAAGGAATTAGAATACAATCACCAATGATTTGGTTTAACGTCACAAACTCCCCCTTATCCTGGAATTTAATTAACCATATCCTTAGTTAAACTCGCCGGTGGCAGGGTTCGAGCCGTCATCACCTCGAACCTTCCCCGTAAATAGGGACGCCCTAACCCGCACGGCCAGCGAGTATCCAATTACTAATGACGATTTTTAAGTATCAAAAACTTGTAAATCTCTTTCAAAGATAAGAAACATGATAATGGAATAGGTAACACAATTTTTTGAGTTTGAAAGTCCATTTCCCATCAACCAATCATAGAGATCACAGGTCCATTCATACTTAGAATGTGATGCTACTATATAAATCCATACCTCATTAAAGGAATAAAGACAGTGATAAAATAGAGAAGAATATTTAGAATACAGCGACGAGCCACAAAACTCATATCAAGTATAGGAAACAAATGATACGAAAACCATTTAAAACATTTAAACATATTCTCTCTTAAAAAAAAAAAATCTGTGGGAGGAGTCCTTAATTTACGATTTCAAAAGAAAATAAAAAGAAAACTGAAAGCACTGTGGCGTCAATAACCAACCAGACAAAAAATAAATAAATAAAAAATAAAAATAAAATAAAATAAATAAATAAAAGCAAGTGAAACAAATAAATACATAAACACATTAGGTAAACAAACAAAACACAGATAAAAACGCTAACAACAAACACAGTCCGAAATGCCTTTGCAAACACAGGATTTTGACAAACAAAGACATAACTCTATTTCTGAGGACCCAGACTCCATTTCATGACGTCACGTCCTCCTACTCCTCCGGGGATCGACCTCGGGTCCTCCTTTGATCCTCCTCTCAGTAAGCGGACCAAAACTCATCCAAAACGTGATTCCTCTCGGACGAAGTTAATCTCATCAGTCTTAATTAATTCTGCATCCGCTGGGCTTTGATCTCGCTTCGTGATCATGAAGGCTTAAGTTCGACTCCCAGTGGCTTCTCATGGCCAATCCCCCGTCCTTTATTCTGGCCTTCTAAGCACTTAGGGTAAAGGTGGTGGTTTTGGACGTAGCTAGATACCTTTGAGGGCATTTTATCTTGGGTGCTGGTGGCAAGCAGGGGATTTGGTGAGTAAAGAAAAAAATAATAGTAAAAAATAAATGCATAAAGTATATACAGACAATTAAAAACAAAAAGAAATAATAAATAAACAAACAATAATGAATCAATAAATAAATAAATATATAAGCAAATAGATAAATAAACGAATAAATAAAAGAATAAGTAAATAGATAAGCATATAGATGAATATACAAATTAATAAATAAATGAATAGAAAATGAGTCAATAAATAGATTGTAAGGAGGGGGCATAAGCAGAGAGAGAGAGAGAGAGAGAGAGAGAGAGAGAGAGAGAGAGAGAGAGAGAGAGAGAGAGAGAGAGAGAGAGAGAGAGAGAGAGAGAGAGAGAGAGAGAGAGAGAGAGAGAGAGAGAGAGAGAGAGAGAGAGACGCACACACGGTGGGCAAAAGTAAAGGATACAGGGCCAAAAATAAAGGGTATATAGTCAAAGGTCAAGGGTCAAAGATAAAGGATAAAGGGTCAAAGGTAAAGGGTCAAGGGTCAAAGATAAAGGGTAAAGGGTCAAAGGTAAGGGGTTAAGGGCCAAAGATAAAGGATAAATGGTCAAGGATAAAAAATAAAAAATAAAGGATAAAGGGTCAAGAATCAAAGATAAAGGATAAAGGGTCAAGGATCAAAGATAAAGGATAAATGGTCAAGGATAAAAAATAAAGAATAAAGGGTCAATGATCAAAGATAAAGGATAAAGGGTCAAGGATCAAATATAAAGGATAAAGGGTCAAGGGTAAAGGGTCAAGGGTCGAAGATAAAGGATAAAGGGTCAAGGATCAAAGATGAAGGATAAATGGTCAAGGGTAAAGGGTCAAGGGTAAAGGGTCAAGGGTCTAAGATATAGGATAAAGGGAAACGAAAAAGGGAAAATGATAGAGTTAAAGAGGAAACGATGGATTATGAAGGAGAAAAGGAACAGAGAAAATGAAAAGTAAAAGAGTTAAAAAAAGAAAAAGGAACAGGAGAAAATGGAAGATTGATTTGATGATTTGATTTATGAAATTTTTGGCTTGAAGGCCAAGTGCCGGAGCCGGTAGGCCATTCAGGGCATATCTATCATATACAAATAAATAAATAAATCAAGTAAAACAGTAAAAGCAATAAGCACTCACAAAAACACATCAAAACAAGATACACACACAAGCAATACAAAAGGGAAGAGGAAAGGGCAAATGACAAAGGTTAAATGATAGTTACCAAAAAGTAACGGAAACATGGAAATAAAAACATTCCTTTTAGTATGTATGTTTACATGCATCACTTTTTTTTTTTTACCTCTGACCCACGATACGATTTTAATGAACTCACAGCATCATTATCAAGAGTTCATTAAGAGCTCGCTGTTTGGCGCCCGTACGTGAAGTGCTAAACCAATTACTCAACTAATTAATCAATTATTCAATACGTTACATATGTCCCTCTCTAGATAATCAAGTTTCTAGTTAGTGTATACTAGAAGAATTTACAAACCCCTTCCTTACAGGGTGTCATTTTAAATTCTATTCTAGTTGTCGCCTGGCTATTTCATTCTTTTCCTTGGTACAAGGAGGAAATACCTCAACAATTGAAGAAAAAAAATAACATTGGTATATCTTCTAATGATTTTACTGAGATTTTCACATCCAGCGTAATTTTTCCTCGATAATTATATAATTTCCAACACATCTTGGTTGACCATGTCAGTTTGAGCTCATACTGAGGCAACGATTCTTTTAATATTGTCCGGATGTCGGCTGATGTATATATATATATATATATATATATATATATATATATATATATATATATATATATATATATTTATTTTTTTTTTCAAACGAAAGAAGCCTAATACGATTATACTATAAACGTCGGTGATCATTCTTGTTTTTAACATACGTCTGAAGACTGTATTCATCAACCAAACTTCCTCTCCCCTCTGAGAATGAAACCATTCAGTTTTTAAAAATATTTAAGAACTTTCATGACACAATACACAGTACACATTACATTCCGTGATGTATCCCACAAGGTTTTTTTTGCTAGACTACCGCATCAACAAACATGTACAATCCATTGGCTTTCTTCATTTAATTATTTCCTTGTGTTGCTGAGGCCAATTTCTGTCAATATTTTTGCCCCGGGAACAATGTTATCCAGCACTGAGTAACGTGTTAATGTGTATGTGGAGGAGGAGATGGGAGGAGGAGGGGGAGGAAAAGGGGATGAAAGGAGAAGGGAGAGAGGGGAAGGGAGAAGGGGAGGACGAAGAAGAGGAGGGTGTGTAGGAGAGATAGAGTGGAAACGAGGGGAGGAGGAGAGAGAGGAGAGAGAGAAGAGGAAGGTGAAGTGGAGGTAGAGAGGAAAAGAGAGGGGAAGCGAGAGGAGAGGAGGGGAGATCAGGGGAAAGGAGGGGAGAGGAGGAGAGAGGGAGGAGGGGTGATGGGGGAGAGGGAGGAGGGGAGATGAAGGAAGAGGAGGGGAAAAGAGAGGGGAAGCGGGAGAAGAGAGAAAAAATAAGAGAGAGGAGGGATAATGGAAGGGGGAATGGGAGGAGGGGAAGAGGGGAAGAGGAAAGGGATGGGAGAGGAAGTTGGAAATACCAGGGGAGTAGAGCAACTGCTGGCAGGTTGATTAGTTTTGGATGATTAATAAGAAATAACTACATGTCGAAAAAAAAAATGTTTTTAGAGGTAATGTGATAATTGAACCACAGTTACTTCTCCTTGCAGGGGAGAATTTCAGCTGTCGCACAGCAAACTCGTCGAATGGCGCGCGAGTGTGTGTGTGCTCAAGAGGTTTCTGACACAAGGGCTATGAGACCTTTCTTTAACATACCAATTTTCGACCTTATGCCGCCCTTGCTACGGAAACTCAACACTTGAAATCAATTCAATTGTGAAACGAAAACGTGAAGATCAGAATGTACGAGGGACATATACAAAATGCGGACCAAGGTTCATTCACTCCAATAACATTCACGACATCAGAAGGGTCCAAAACCAAATGCATTATACGCTCGGCTTGCAGGAGTAATGGCGGAGAAAAAAACGAACAACCAAACAGTAGTAGAGTGGCTCGGATGAGATGTAGACTCTTCTAATGTTGGGTCTCTTGTACCCAAGAGGTGTTAGGACCCCTTCCTCCAAACTAAAATACTTAAGAGAACCTCGGCTTAAAGTTGACGCTGTTTGAGAACCGAGTCAACGAAAAAGAAATGCAGTGAAGGAATCAATAGAATAGTTGACGACCCGAGTTATTGGCGGATGTGGGACCAATGAACTGTGTATGTGAAAGACAGAACCTATTTGAAATCACCACAGTTCCACAAAATTGGAGGTCGTGTATATATATATATATATATATATATATATATATATATATATATATATATAAAGTAGAAGTCATAGTTATAGTGATAGTGGTAACGATAGTAGTAGTAGTAGCAGTAGTTGTAGTTATGGCAGCAGAAGCAGTACCAGCAGTAGTAATAGTATTATAATATTGCTCGTCACTCTCATTATTATTCTTCGTGTGGGATATTGACTGCATAAGTTTAATGTAATTTTTAGTAACTTTAGTGACCTTCCTTACTGATAAAAGTTACACATCGTTATCTTATGATAGACTATGTTCCACCATATAAAAAAGAAAAACACTGATCAATTTTACATTTTTCTATTCTCATTAAATCTCTCCTTTACCATCTCCGCTTCCTTTGTACGGTATTGTTCCCAACGACAGAAGCTCTAGTTAAGCTGATAAAATACTAATTCAATTATTGCTACTAATGCAACGTCTAAGGAAGGCGGGTCCTCCCCACTCTATCTTTACTTTTACTTACATCTATTCAGCTACGCCGTTATACACAGAAAACATGTTCGGCGCTCTGATGCTTCAGTGTGGTGTCATGGTTTAAGTGTAATAAATTCGTCTAGCGACAGCCAGAATGAAATCTGTGAATATATCCTTGCAGTACGATAGCCCTAACTGCTACATCACAAACTCTTGTCCTATACTGAACAGAATAACATTGCGCAGGACAAAACAAAATCTGTAAAAATATAATATTATTGGAGCAGATCACCGAGGCAGCCCGAGGACTCCAAATCGCCGGGATGTTCGTCAAAACGCAAATTTTGTGAAGACAAGAGAGGACATCGGCAGTGCAGCTTTAAAAATCGGATCGCCGAAACCCCAGAATGTGGGCCTCTGGTCCTATTCTGGAAATGACGTTCTGTCAACAGACATTCACCAATAACATATGCAGAGTAATGAACGTGAAATTACTGCAAATGTTTATGTAATCGCTAAAACTACGTTTTATGGTGCCTCTACTGTGAAGAGAGCACGAATACCACCATGAATAAAATTTTCAAAAAAACACCATGGGTCTATGTATACAGTGTGGGAATCAACACACATTGATGGATACAAGCATACACACTTAAAATTGGACACACACACGCACACACACGCACACACACACATACACACACACACACACACCTACACACACACACACACACACACACACACACACACACACACACACACACACACACACATATATATATATATATATATATATATATATATATATATATACATAGACAGATAGATAGATATTGGTGTATGTAGCTGGTAGATCTTCGTGTAGACAATTTTGGCTGAAGTTCACAGCAGTTTCTGTGTTAGCGACTTTCTTGCCGAGGAGTTCTACTCGTACATCGCTGCCGATGGAACGGTGAACAGGGGATAATTCCCATAAGAGTTGTCCGAAGGAGACAGTTCTTGTACACAAAGAACTTTTTTGTTATAACAAGCTTTCGATCTATAAAGTTCATCTTCATTTTCTGATACAGGCAAAGATGATAACAGCTTATAAACCCACCCTGAAGATATGTAGATCGAAAACTTGTTATAACAGAAATGTTCTTTATGTACAAGGACTCACTCTGTCCTATGGGCAACTCTTAACAGAGCTATCCCAAGCTCACCGTTCCATCGCCAGAGAGTTAGAACTCCTCAGCATGAAAGACGTGGAAAAAGAATATGCTGTGATCTTCAACCAATCAATCAATCAATATGTATATGTATATATAGATATATATATATATATATATATACATATATATATATGTGTGTGTATACATATATATACATACATACATAATATATACATATGTATATATATTTATATATTTATATATATATATATATATATATATATATATATATATATCTTGATGGAGCAATGGTCTAAGTCACTACAGGACTGGTCACGTGCTAGCCGTAGGTTCGAGTGCTTGGTCGTACCACGTTTCAATTTCTGCATGTTGCCTCCACGGATCTTCCGATGTTGATGGCTTAGAATTAAAGTGCACTGTGGTATCGCTATTCACTGGGACCCATTCAGTGTTGTAAAAAAAGAAAGAAAAAATATATGTATATATATATATATATATATATATACATATATATATACATATATATATATATATATATATACATATATATATATATATATATATATATGTATATATACATTTACATGCATCCTTATTATTACGTGTTTTCTCACGCTTACGCTCACAAATGCTAACACACATATAATCAAATACATACACATATAAAAACACACACGCAGACGTGCACATAGAGGACAAAAGATACACGTATATAAATACGTACACACACACACACACACAATAGTATTTTAAGAGTGAAAAATATGTCTGACATTTGCTGATATCAGTTTCATTCGAGCCGCATGTACCTGATGGAAGCGGCTAAGGCACACTATCATCATAAATCATAACTCCTCTCTCTACTCCTCTGGGCCTAATTTGCAGACAATTTGTTCCAGCCTTGCAGTTCCAGTTCTTATTCCAGTTCCAGCCATTTGTTCCATATTCTATTCAGTTCTTCCACCACTGTGTCATTTTTCATAACAATCGTCATCCTAAATCTTGTTTTGTTTTGTCTGTCTCACATCCATCTGATGTACTTGTTATTCATCAAATAATAATAACTTTCCAACACAGATGAAAGTAAGCCACCTACGTTCGGATGTGTGTACGAGTACATGTGGGTATGTGGCCGTGTTTCTGGGTGCGTGTTTTTTTTCTGTGTGTGCGATTGTGTACCTGTGTCTGCGTGTTTCTGTACATGTGTTTGCATGTGTTTGTGCATGTGTGTTTGTGTGTGTGTGTGTGTGTGTGTGTGTGTGTGTGTGTGTGTGTGTGTGTGTGTGTGTGTGTGTGTGTGTGTGTGTGTGTGTGTGTGTGTGTGTGTGTGTATTTGTGTGTGTACGTGTGTACGTGTGTACGCGTGTATGCGTACCGCATGTCTACATGTGCAGCACTTAATATAATATTCAAAGCATTATTACACCCTGGGTATACAAGTCAGCACAAATTGTTTTTAATAATTTATCGTCATAATTGTGGAGGAAACGGAAGTGGTAGGGGAGGGAGGGAGTCAATTAAGCTCAGGTGATAGTGGTATGAATTCTAATTAAGATTAGGGAGTCCCCATGCCTAGGAACATTAAACGATGGGCTGGAAGAGGTTCACTCTGAGTTGCAAACAGACATGATAACGATTACCCATTAAGCCCCTGTGAATTGCCCCTTTCAGCCCCGGGCTGTTAGCTAAACTAGTTCAACTTCTGGTATCTAGAGTCTTTGGTTGATCTTGCTCAGTACTCAGCAACGGTCCTGTAACTTTCACGTATATTTTTTCTCTTCAAAAGAATTTTGGGCTGTTGTCTGTGATGTCACTGACTACTAGTAGTAGTAGTAGTAATAGTAGTGTAGTAGTAGTAGTATTGGTAGTGGTAGTAGTAGTAGTATTGGTAGTGGTAGTAGTAGTAGTAGTAGTAGTAGTAGTAGTAGTAGTAGTAGTAGTAGTAGTAGTAGTAGTAGTAGTAGTAGTAGTAGTAGTAGGAGGAGGAGGAGGAGGAGGAGTAGGAGGAGGAGGAAGAGGTGGAGAATGGAGGCAGTAGCAATGACGTGTCCTCAGGCCGATCACTAAACTTTAGAGTCCTAAAAAAAATCTTCAGTACTCCAGGGGGGTTATTTATACCAACGCCTTTAATCCATTGAAATGTGGTGCCACGATGAAAAGAAAAGAAAAAATCAAAATACTATAAGAAATGCCTATACTTGAGGGTCGAAATAACTATATCACTCAACATGTGATTTTTGGGGTGTATATTATTTTATTCAGTTAAAGGAAATAACCCTTGCTAGGTCTCAGGTTGGAGTACAAGGACCAGGGTGTGGGGTAGTGTGGGTGTTTTATTGAATTCAGAGTTTTCCAAAGGGGGAAGGCCAAAGGTGGAAGTCCAAAGAACAGCAATGCATAAGTATGGAGATATGTGACGGCAGAGGTTGAGACGCTTCCGGTCCAGAGGAAAACAAAACAAATCATACAAAACGTGACACAAAGTTTAGGTTCACTGTGGTGAACGAATCAATAAACAAACCCTCCTCCTTAGTGGTGCTTCAGTGCAGCTAGACGCTGCGCACCTTCTTTAACACCGCAACCGGCCCTCAGCGGCCTCTGCACTTGTTGCAGTATCGATTGGTGTGTGTGTGTGTGTGTGTGTGTGTGTGTGTGTGTGTGTGTGTGTGTGTGTTTCACCATGGTTATGGATCACGTGTTGGATTCGTGATCAACAGCTATTTCCCTCCCGGAAGAGAGCTCAGAGCTCCTATATGATAGATATGTGGGTTATGCTGTGACCTTACACACACACACACACACACACACACACACACACACACACACACACACACACACACACACACACACACAATTCATCGCCCACGAAAGTTGGAGTAACGACTCGCAGCGCAGCGATAGTGAAATTATTTCAGCCTTGGGCGGGATTCGAACCCGGACCGCTGTAGTGGCGGGCACGAATATTACCACTGCGCCATCGAGTCATGTGTTTGTGTGTGTGTGCGCGCGCGCGCAAGCGTGCGTGCATAAGTGCGTGCGTTCAAATACTTAAGGCTTCACCCATAGAGTGTTAAAATCCCAGTTAGTAGTGAAGTTCCTGTCACGCAAACTACACTCCCGCCGTCCCCCCGGACGGGATCGATCCGCCCCGGACATAGCACACAGTCCTTCTCAAACCTGATTTAAATCGCCTGATTTTTGAAAAAAAAAAACTACTACACCACTTCGGTATTTTGTTTTTATTTGAATAAGTTCGTAAGAGCTCAACCAGAGTAAAATTTGAAAGGAAGTCATCATCATAGAGAAGAGCTGAAGAACTACGTTGGGAATCTGCCCAGGACTTTGTACTGAAAGTCCGAAGTCCTTGAGTTTATGTAAAAATAAGCCCGGTCTCAAAGCACAACGCAAGTTGTAACTTCCAAATTACCTCTCCACTGCCCAGCCCCTCAAAAATAAATAAATAAATAAACAAATAAGTAAAGTAAAGTAAAGTAAAATAAAACAATAGAACAAAATAGAATAAAAATAAATAAATAAATAAGAATAGATAAATGAAAA
>NC_134781.1:65015683-65025683 GCF_046742065.1 Oratosquilla oratoria | reverse complement strand
AGCAAGAATGCGTTGTGAAATAATCGGGTTGGTCATATCTGCAATAGGAAAGCATATGAACCTCGTTCTTATATAAGAATGTATACCTACATATATACATACCGTACATATGTACATACATAGATACATGCATACTTACACACACACACACACACACACACACACACACACATATATATATATATATATGTATATATATATAAAATATATATATGAAATATATATATATATATATATATATATATGTATGTATGCATTATACACACACACTGAATGGTCCCCAGTGCAGATATTAATATTTTTCAACCACATGACTTTTGAATTTAATTCCTTGTCATCACGATCGAGACTGACAATGAGCTCCACGGAGATGCGGAAACTGATACGTAGTGAAGCCGAGGACTCGAACTCAGTTCAGACGTACCAAGTGAACAGTGACTCTAACCACAGCGCAATTAAGAGAAATATAAGTTGAGCACAGTTTCTTATATTTATATGTATATTTATATGTATATAATTCGATCAACAGGTAAAGGAAGCAGCGCATACGTAGCTTGCTGCTCAACCATTTTTTTTTCTGAAGGTATCGGAAAGCTTGTGCAATGATGGATTAAGTGCATTGAAAAGCACGGTGACTTTATTGAAAGAATATGTTATTACAATTAATGTAGTGTTGTAATAAATGATAAAAACTGACTGCAGATTCCTATTGATTTACCTTCGTGTATACACACACACACACACACACACACACACACACACACACACACACACACACACACACACACACACATATATATATATATATATATATATATATATATATAAATATATATATATATATATATATATATATATATATATACAGTGCTAATTCAGGTCCAACTCTTTAGTAGTTTTTTCTAGTTTCTAGATGGACTTCCGTGTTAAAGGATTTTCATGTTTTCCTCCAAGTCGTGTGTTGTCGAAGTTTTGCTTCGACTGTATAATATGCTTACATATGTTGTCCTACCAACAATAATCGTGGTTACACCAATATGTAATACATTAGTAAGAAGTTTTCAATTTTCTTCTGTGGAAAAATATTGATATAACACATTGGTCTGCTTCAGGAAGTCTTGGTATTTATGTTTTTTATGATAACGTTGCAGACCTTGTTTCTTTTTTTGTAATATATAATGACAGATAACTTGCCTTATGGTTTAACCCATTCAACTCCGATGACAAGATGTCTTGTCATTTGGTCAAATAAAACAAAAAATCATAAAACACCAAAATGTTTGATCAAACACCAGAAAAATATGACGTCAATCCTCGCTTCGCTGCGAGCGAAGCGAGGATTGACGTCATATTTTTCTGGTGTTTGATCAAACATTTTGGTGTTTTATGATTTTTTGTTTTATTTGACCAAATGACAAGACATCTTGTCATCGGAGTTGAATGGGTTAATGCAAGTTATGTTTTGTGTGAGGTCTGTGAGCATGCGTTCAAGGCGGCCCTAATCTTTTTTAAAATGGTGGCATCCTTTCACGATGTTGTTCCTGTTGTCGCCAGACCATTTGTTCCATTTCAAATGGTGGCATCCTTTCACGATGTTGTTCCTGTTGTTGCCAGGCCATTTTTTCCATTTCAAGGGCCGTCATTCTACTAAGGAGGTCACCCCGATCTCCAGAAACCCTTTCCGATAGGGTGGCAACCTTTTCGGATTTAACTCTGTCTAATGTTGGATGATTTCATTCACTTGAAAGGAACAGAAAATAGTTTAAAAAAGTTCTAATCTATAATTATGTACACACACAACTGGGAAGACTGACACGCTGAGTGGGGGGGAGAGAGAAAGGAAGGTAAGTGATAAAAAAGAAAGGAAAGGGAGGAGAAGGAAGCTGGGTGAGAAGAGGTAAGAGGACGAGAATGGAGGGGAGGACATGTAGTTAGGGATGACGACAAACGGTGAGGGATCGCGCTAGCATTCCTGGGAGATATGATCTTTTTAATGGGGAAGGGAAAGGGGGAATGTGGGAAGCAGCCCATAGCCATATTAGGAGATAAGGACAAGGGAGAGGACAAAGGAGGCTGAAGGAGAAGAGAACGAGGGTGGGGGGGGGGTTGTGTGTCTTAGATCTATAGGAGGGAAGGCTGTGGAATAGGGAGGTATTCCGGAAGAGGGGATGATAGATTGATAGGAGGGATAGGCTGTAGAAAGGAAGGATAGGTGATGAAAAGGTGGGGGAGGGAAGAGGCAATAAACAAGGCTTGAGAAGCTTGAGGAACGAAGGCAGGGGTAGAAATAGGGACAAGTTTTATTCTGGCTGCCCATAAGCGATTTTATTCAGGACAGTGTGCGTCGTTGTAGGAATGGATATCACCCAAGGAATCGATTCAGAGCAATGACAGACAGGCAATTCTATTCAGCCTACAGGGTCGTTATCACTGCAGGGAAACGTGCATTTTTTGGCTTATTTTTAGTATTTTCAGGAATACCCAATGCCTCTATCCATGGGAACTGTATCGCACAGAAGAGATGGAGACATGGAAGAAGAGGTTTAAGGACGGTAGTGTCAGAATGGAGGGACAGTTGAATTAGTTCACTTTTTTTTTTAATAAAAAGGAGTTCCCATTCATAAAATAGTACTGCGTAACGCTGGTTCATGGGAATATCTCTGAAGCCCCATTGAAGGACTTTTTGACTGATATGCATAATTCATATGAGATATACATACATACATACACACACACACACACACACACACATATATATATATATATATATATATATATATATATTTTGATGATAGCCTTTTCTGACTTAAACATTACATCTCTAGCCTACTGCATAGCTGCTATTGAAATAAAAACATACGCTCTAATATTTGTTCTAAAATGCATATACATTGCAGCTGTATTGCAATGTCATATGGAGATTCTGACAATGAAATTTACCGTTCGGGAGTTTCATTAGTGTAGTCCACAACATATGAAAATATTTCTCGTATGGACTTGCCTCCCATTTCTCTCCTTTAGAATAATAAGAATAGAAATAATAATTGATAAAAGAATAAATAAATAAATTGTAAACGGATAGATGAATAAATAATAAATAAATTAATTAATAATTGAAAATCTCATGCAATTGAAGTAGATATTTCTTTAAGCTGAACAGAATTGGCTAACGTTAAATAGAATGACAAAAACTAAACAAAAGGCGGAAGCCAATCAAGGACTCCACTTACTGGACAGAGTCTAATCAGAGGAGAAGACAAGAAGGGACCCCGGGAGGGGACAGCTGATCAGAACCGCGCGTTCCAGGACAAGAACCAATCACAGCGATCGAATCTTTAGGCATCAACCACTCACAGACCTGCATCATCACGAGACGGAGACTGACCTGAGTCAGTCTGGAGGGCGGGGATGAGGGGGTGAACGGTTGATGAGTGAGGAAGGGTGAGGAGGGGTGGGAGAGGGTGAGGAGGGGTGAGGAAGGGTGGGAGGTCACTTGTGAAGGACCTGAGGTTAATCCCCAGACAGACGGGGATAGGGAGAAGGGGGATTTCGAAGTTGCAAAATACAAATCGATGGAGGGACTGATGCCATTTCTTCGGAAGGTTCATGGGGGTTGGAAGAGGAACAGGAAGAGGAAAGGAGGAGAAAGAGGAGTAGCAGGTGGAAGAGGAGGAGGAGGGGGAGGAGGAGGGGAGGGGAGGAGGGGAGGGGAGGAGGAGGGGAGGGGAGGAGGACGAGGATAAGCAGGATGAAGAGGAGAGAAAAAGAGGAGGAGGAGGAGGAGAATGAGGACGAGGATAAGTAGGATGAAGAGAAGGGGAGAAAAGGAGGAGAAAGATGAAAGAAAGGAAAGGTGCAGAGGGAAGAAGAGGGAAAGGAAGAGAAGTAGGGAGAGGAAGAGGAAGAAGAGGAAAGAAAGAAAAGAAGTAGGAGGAAAAAGAGAAGACAAAGGAATAAAAAGAGCAGGAGGAAGAAGGGAGAGAGTAAAAGAAAGAATAAGAGGAAGATACAAAGGAAGAGGAAAGGAAGAAAAGGAGGAGGAAGGAGAGGAGGCGAAAGTGCTATGACCCATGGAACAGAAAGCGAAGGGAACCATGGAGCACGGAGCCCAGGAGCGCTTCCAGCATCCAACAGACCTTCCCTTCCAGACAAAGCCACTACTCCTCTTCAGTCATTCACAGGGGAGATGACGTCTTTAAGGATTTCGTTCCAACCGTCGTCAAACGATTTTATTGTAACAGGAGGGAAGGTTATTTCGCATGCTGAAGGATTTGGGGTCTGACTATCGTTTTTGCGTGTAGGCAAGTGGTAAAGGTCATCGGTCAAAAATACAGGGTGGCCAAAAGTCACCTTACCCAAACATGATTAATCTATTTCAATCTCAGATGAAAGTTACCTTACCCCCAAAAAAGTGCCCCCTTATTAATGTTCATCCCAGACAAAATTTACCTTACCCAAACAATTTTAATTTATTTATCTATATCACAGCAATATGTTATTGTAATTTATTTGATACTTATCAATACTTGGTTAAGGTAACTTTTGGGTCACCTGTATATTCAGTATACAGAGGATTTCATCCCTTTGCTTCTGAGGGGAGGGGTAGGGGTGGGGGTGGGGGTGTTGTCTGGTGACAAGAGGCATAGGAAGACAAGTGATACCCAGTACGGAAGTGGACTTAGGATTATACAAAAAAAAAAAAAAAAAAAAATCGGTTTCTTGTGCATGTTAACTTCACGAACATTGGGGTATGAACTGTTCTTTCAACAACTCTCCTCATCACAATGACATAAATGGTTCCATCTTTTGCCAGGTGATTTTATCACATTCTGAGGTGAATCTGTGACTCTGTGGTGTCTCGGTTATCTCGAGACCTTCTTCTTTCTGACTGAAATCGTCTGGATTGTGCCGAACGACAAATATTGTACATGGAGGTTGTCACTTAGTTGATGCAAGCGTATCACTGTATTGAAACTGTTGATCCGTTGAACCAATTACCAGATTTCGTATATAATCCCGCAACCAATGATAAATTAGAAAAAAGAACACACACACACATACACGCACACGCGCACGCACACACACACACGCACGCACATACACACACACACACACACACACACACACACACACACACACACACACAAACACACACACACAATCACATGCACACGCACACACACACATACACACGCGCGCACACATACACATACACACACATACACACACAAACACACACACACGCACACACACAGACACATACATACACACACACACACACACACACACACACACACACACACACACATACACACACATACACACACACACACACATACACGCACACACACACACGCACACACACACACACACACACACACATACACACACACACACACATACACGCTTTACCAGCATCCAATTGAACACCTGACATTCTCATTTTACACTATTGGCCTTTTCACTGATATTAATCGCTTACATATTTGTCCTGGTTCTTGCCGAGCGATTTAATCGAGACAGTCTAAAGGCTGCGGGGTAAGGAGGTGGTGAGGCCCTCTGGTGATTAAAATCGTCTGCCGCCTCCCTCCCCCTCTCCCTCCCTCCCCCTGTCACTGCACGTGACGACTGGAACATGTGTCTTGACTTCTGCTGGGCAATTCTCTTCAGCTAATGGAAGGTCAGACCACTCCGAGGCAAAAAGGTTAAATGATAAAAAAGGGACATTTTGCCCAGCCAGAGACCACAACTTCATTTCAAAAGCAATATTCGTTTGTGAAGCTGATCGTATTAGGAGAATACAACAACCGCACAGAGAGGTTTAGTGCGGTGTTCTGTGGTGAGGTTTAGTGTTATGTGGTGGAGTGGGGTGTGGTAGGATGTGGTGGGATGTAATGTGATGTGATGATTTGTAATGGGATGTGATGGTCTGTGATCTGATGTGGTGTAGTCTGCTATAGTTTTATGTATTGTGATTAATGTATGGTATGGTGTAATGTTGATGTGTAGTAGTTTGGTGTAATGTGGTGAGATTTGGCGTGTGGTGTGACATAGCGTGGCGTGGTGTGTACTGTGGAGTGATGCGTGATGTACAGTGGTGTGATGCGTTGTAGTGTGATGTACTACAGTGTGGTATGACGTTGCATGTTGTAGTATGGTGATGTGTGATGTAGTGATGTGATGTGTATGGCGTGATGTGGTGGAACACAAAGTGCCATGGAGTGATGTAGTGTGATGTAACTTAATGCAACGTGTAACTTAGATAATGAAACAGTGGTAAAGACATAGGCGTTGAGGAAATAGCGGAGGCATATCAAAAGGACAGTAGTCTGTCTTCCTCTTTCTCTAAAGGTTATATCTTTGTGGTTATGACAGCTTAGCCTTGGTTCAGTGCTGAAGGATACGTATGTATGTACTGTATGTATGTGTGTGTGTGTGTGTGTGTGTGTGTGTGTGTGTGTGTGTGTGTGTGTGTGTGTGTGTGTGTGTGTGTGTGTGTGTGTGTGTGTGTGTGTGTGTGTGTGTGTGTGTGTGTGTGTGTGTAAGTGCTTTGTGTTTGTGTGTGTGTGTGTGTGTGTGTGTGTGTGTGTGTGTGTGTGTGTGTGTGTGTGTGTGTGTGTGTGTGTGTGTGTGTGTGTGTGTGTGTGTGTGTGTGTGTGTGTGTGTGTGTGTGTGTGTGTGTGTGTGTGTGTGTGTGTGTGTGTGTGTGTGTGCGCGTATGTGTGTGTGTGTTTGCGCGTGTGTTTGTGTATGAACATATTACCTTTGATGCAATAATCCATTGTATTGTGACGTACATTTGACCGTGGCACTTGGCTGCCTCAGGAGCACTATCGGGCCATCACGGTTAACAATGACGTTCACAGCGACTTTGGTGACAAGAGGGTACGTATGACGCTGGGCCCTGGTAAGCCAATCAAAGGAGGATGAGAGATCAACCAGATCAATCAATGAGAAAATTGTTGAGCTTAGTGGGCAACAGGAAACGAAGGCAAAGGGATGAAAGAGATGAGAGTAAAGGGTAATCGATAACATATAAGAGGCAAAATACAAGAGAAAAGGGATGGAAGACAAGAGGTAGAAGGAAATAAATAAGACACAGGAGATAGGAGACGAGTTATTAGTAATGAGATACGAAAGAAGGATTAAGGGCTGAGAGATTGACTGAGGGAGTGAGGGAGTGATTGACTGAGAGATTGTGTCTCGGTGCGTCGTGTCCTCGTCCATTTCCGTACGGTCCGACTCTGATAGCCGTTGGTTCGGAAAACGTCACGTAGGAGGAGACCACCTCGAGACCAGCATATACAGAAAGCCCACACACACAGACAGACTTCTAGACCATGACAGTTACCACCCGGAATGCCACAAAAGAAGCCTAATCCGCACGTTATGGAACCGAACTGACAAGATCTGCTCCACGACAGATGCGGTGAGGGCCGAGAAGAGGCACCTACGTGACGTTTTCCGAATCAACGGCTATCCGAGTCGGACCGTACGGAAATGGACGAGGACACGACGCACCGAGCCACAATCCCCTCACACAGGACACAGGGTCACGATCCCATACATTAAAGGTGCATCAGAGGTAACAGCCAGGATACTCCGGGACAAGAACATACAGGTAGCACATAAATCACGCAACACTGCATCACAACCTCACCAGGGTCAAGGACACAGAAGCACCCACCCAACAGGCAGGTGTAGTGTACCACATTGGCTGTTTGGATTGTGATGCAGATTACGTAGGAGAAACAGAGAAGAAACTCGCAACCAGAATTGAAGAACACAAGCGGGCAGTTAAACGGAAAGATGCAGCCTCAGCACTCTACAAACACATTAACGAATCACAACACAATATTGACTGGGAAGGAGCCACAGTGGTACATAGAGACAACTCAAAGAAAAGGAGACTATTCTTAGAAGCATGGGCGGCTAAAGAAGTTAGTGTAAACAGGTGCATAGATGTAACCCCTAACTTGGGCGCTAAAAACACAAACACAGACGTAGCATAAATTGGCCTCCTTCCAAACTACGTGAGCGAGAGTGGACGAGCTGAACAGAAGTCACAGTGTCGGAGATCAAGTTTTAATTTATTTCCTTTACCCACAAGTGCGTAGTGCACGTTCAATTGTCGCATAAGTACCATTTTATTTTATTTTATTTCATCTTATTGCGTTGTTTTATTGTACTTTATTTCACTTTGTTGTATTTTATGTTATTTTATCATCTCATTTTATTATATTTATTTCCTCCGCGTACAAGTGCGTAGTGCATTTTTCAATTGTTGCACAAGTGTCAGATTATTTTATTTTACTTTATTACAATTTATTTCATTGCATTTTATTATATTGTATTGTACTTTGTTGCATTTAATTTGATTATATGGCACTTATTCTTTGTAAATTAAATATGTAAGGTGGTCCAGTCGTCCGGTACTCGGAGTGACTGGAAGAGCAGGGGGACCCGGACAGCTTCGGCATTGCGGAATACCTCTCCCAATTCCAACCACGGACAGTTAATAGCTCATGTGAACACTGTACATTTTCACACCCCTGAAGACGGTTCTAGGACTAGGACCGAAACGTCGGGCATTAAACTTCCCACTTTGAGTCTGGTGTTTACGCTTCTCCCCTTACAATATATATATATAGAGAGAGAGAGATTAGAAGACAAATTTGGTTACTGCGAACAATGAAGGAAAGAAAATGGGAACAGATGAAAAAAGGAAACGGATGTGGAGGGAAAAATGGGGAGAGGGGAGGCAGGAAACTGAACAGGGAAGAGGAAAGAGATGGAAAACAGAAAGAATAGAGACAGGAGGATTTATCCAGTATTTCTCTTTTCTTTACCTTTTTTCCTCTTCCTTCCATTCATTGTCATTGTTGTATTTTTTATTATTTTCATTTTTCTTGTTTTTTCCTTCTCTTCTTCCCTCTTCTTCTACTCTTCCTCCATTTCCTCCTCCTACTTTTACTTCCCCTCTTTCGTCTCCAACTATTCCTTTTTCTCCCCCTCCCCCATCCTCCTCCTTCTCCTCCTCTTCTTCCTCCTACTTCTCCTCCTCCGCCTTCTACTACTCATTTTTCTCGTCCTTCCTCCCCTTCTCCTCTTCCATCTTCTTCAACTTTTTTCTCATCTTACTTTTTTCTGAGGCTGAAGATGGACACGTCTTCGGGGCTTTTCCGAGCCAAGGTGCAAGTCACGGCATTCGGGTTTTCCTCAGGTCGACTACGAAGCCGTCCATACTGCTGAGGTCGGCGGACTCGAGCGCTTCTTCGCCAACGAAGTGACCTAATTGGTCACTCTAACTCCTCCTGCTGACTTTGGGCCATCGCGCTTCGAACGAGTCTTGTGTCAAACCCATTCTTCTTCCGACACTTCAGTCTTCTTCTTCTTCTTCTTCTTCTTCTTCTTCTCTCTCTCTCTCTCTCTCTCTCTCTCTCTCTCTCTCTCTCTCTCTCTCTTTTTATATATGTATATATATATTTTACCTTTTCCTCTCAATACGGACCCAGTTCCTTCGGCTGAATATAATTGTAGGATGAAAGGCCAAGATGCATGTACAAGAAATATTTCTTGATAATGATTACAGTGATAATGGTAATGATGAAAATAATAATAATAACGATGATGATATCATAATCAAAATAAAAAGGACAGAGGCACCCAACTTGCAATCACAGTTACCAGGAAAGACAACCTAACGATGTAAAGATTTTGGATAATTGCATCATAGTGGACAGCAAAGATTGAGAGGAAGGAAATACAATGAAAATATATAAGGTACCTTATCCTATAGGTAAGCGTTGGCCGTGATATGTATTGTAACTTGGGGGAAGATGTATTTGGTGAGGTTCCTATGCTACTCTTGATCTACAAAGTCAACAGTCTGAACATTTCCTAATACAGATAATTATCCAATTTACATAATCCTTGGCTACGATGATGCCAATGTAGAATTGGCATCATTGTTATATCTAAATGGACTCTACTTAATCAA
>NC_134781.1:65008183-65010683 GCF_046742065.1 Oratosquilla oratoria | reverse complement strand
TCAACGCAAAGCGTTTTGTAAAGAAGGATATGATAATACAAGAAAAACTAATTTAAGAAATATAATAAGTATTTTCAAAACAATAAGGACCTTTCATTCATTCATAGTGGTTATTCTGACGTAATATATATATATATATATATATATATATATATATATATTATATATACACACATATATATATATATATATATATATATATATATTATACACACACACACACACACACACACACACAAACACACACACACATATAATATATATATATATACATATATATATATATATACATTACATACACACACACACACACACACACACACACACACACACACACATATATATATATATATATATATATATATATATGTGTGTGTATATATATATATATATTATATACATATACATATATGTATATATATATATTATATACATATACATATATGTTATATATATATATATATATATATATATATATATATATATATATAAATATATATATATATATATATATATATATATGCTGTATATTTCAAACCCATGAAGCCTCTGGAAGGTATAGGGCGAAAGACTTGAAATACCTCTTCATTACGGTGACGAACTTTATAGGCTCTATTCTGACTTAAGAAGGTTATCTTATTCGGGTCCTACTCACGGCTTGGCGATGTTATTCAACTATCTCCGGTATGGCTTATCTTGATTAACCCATAGGCGGCGCTGATTGTTCTTGTGTATATAGTACATTCTGGTTGCCGCTAGAAATGATGGGGAGTAGTCTAATGTTTAAGAGTTATTCTATAAAGACGCCTCTTCTTATTTTCATTCTCTAGTTCATCAGAGAAGATTATTCAATCTAGGAATAGGAGCTTGTGTTCAGGGAATTCAGGGTACCTCGACTAAAAACCTCACTACAACGGCGTCAGGCTATCTCATTCAGCTAACGTCCACTTACCCTTTAACCAAGATCTCACAGAAGATTTATCCTTTTTCTTTTCAACTTTTCAATCCAATGGAAATCGTTTTCTCCGTGTCCGCGCGCTCCCCCCTTCCCCACCTCCCCCCACCAATTTCCTCCCTCGTTCGCTTGACAACGCTTCCTCCCCCTCCTCGCTTCCCCCAATTTCCTCTCCCCTTTCGCCTGTCGCCTTCCTGCATTTCCACTCCATTCCTGCAACCATCTCCATCACCACGACCTCCTCTACCTCTCCATGCACACCCTCCGGACGTGGACCCTCTGGCCACCGGAGGCCAGAAGGAAGACGACCCCGTCTTCCTTCTGGCCTCCGGTGGCCAGAGGGTCCACGTCCGGAGGGTGTGCATGGAGAGGTAGAGGAGGTCGTGGTGATGGAGATGGTTGCAGGAATGGAGTGGAAATGCAGGAAAGCGACAGGTCTCCCGAAGAAGGGTCTCCCGAAGAAGGCGGGATCTTCCAGAAGAACCTCCGAAGTACCCGACTGGAATAACAAGAAGATCGAAGAGGTAGTCCTGAAGGAATTCGCAGATGGAGGCTATGTTGTAGGACTTGAGGATGGTGAAGATAGTAACAGTATTTGCGATAGTGGTTGTGATACTGGAGGAAGTTAGAAATACTCCTGATAGGCGGTGGTGATAGTAGAGATGGTATTATGAGAGATAGGTTGTGATAGGAGAGATAGGTGAGATTACTAGAAATAGGTGGGAGTGATAGTGATACTAGAAAGTATGGTGTTACTAGAAATAAGTGATAATACTAGAGATAGGTAATGATGATAGAGATAGGTTATGATAACAGATAGACGGGAAAACTAGATAGTGGTAATACTAACTAGATAATGATGATCTTAAAGAAAGGTAGCAAGACTAGAGATAGGTAATGATACTACTGTCAGAGCGCTCCAAGTAGTCTGTTCAGGGTGTGGCATAAGTCATGATTTACTTCTAGCCATATGCCAAATCAACCTTGGTACCTAAGTCTCTCTCTCTTATTTCCCAGCTACAGCATGTACCATTTGATATTTTTTTTTATTCTGTATATAGTAAAGGAAGCTGTGTAGTACAATAATAATCACCTTTTAGGATTATATCAACGATCTGAATAAATTCAATGACACGTGGCAACAGCGCTTTTTCCCCCGTGGTGCCACGCCTAGGTCTCACTGGGTGGGAGGTAACAATGATGATCCGATAATTGTCGGTCAAATTGGCATCGTCGCACTCACGGGAATTCCCGCTTCTGCCCCACCCTGAACGGACTCGTTAGAGCGCAAGGACTCTAGTACCTGTCGCTTGCCCTGGCTGTCCGGACAAGTAGGCAAGGCTTGATGTGTGATGTCACTAAAGCTGAAGGCTGTAAGCTTCCACTGTTTGGTCGTTGGCGATAGAAGTGTACCGTCTTGCCAGCTTTACGATTGCATTCAAGCACTGTTCATAATTACTCTTTTGATTTGTTTTTAATTATTATTTTAATTATGAATTATTATCATATCGGGGACAGGGAAGAATGAGAACACAGGTGAAGTCC
>NC_134781.1:64983183-64995683 GCF_046742065.1 Oratosquilla oratoria | reverse complement strand
CACAGCCTCCCAGCCTCTTAGAAACTGAAGCCGACAGCCCCAAGGGCCAAGCCTGCAATCTCCTCGACCTAATGGAGACGAGAAGTTTATCAGAACGGGGAAATATACGCCGTCATAAGAGCCAAGGTTGCCTGCATGCAAATGGGGGAAAGGGGCCTTGCACCTTTGCGCACCAACACGATGGTCTTATTTTGTATAAACCCTTGGTTGGTTGATCAAAGCTTGTCCGGATAAAATAGTAGCAATTAATCATTCATTTATTCAATCAACCAATCAATCAATCGAGCAATCAATCAAAGTCATTCCGTGACCAGTACGGAACAAAGAACTCTCTGATTCTCTTCCTTGAGTCATAAAAGTTCGCTAACCTGTGCCATATCACTCATGCAAACTTCCCCATCTCGCCTCTCCATTTCCAGTTTGGTTTTCATCTTCCACGCTTCCTTTCCAGTAGTCTACATACATTAATACATTTTCTCCTTTTCCCAGCCTCCTTTCTGGAAACATTCTCGGCTGAATTCCATTTCTGCGTCTTTCATTCCAGTCTGCTTCCTTGCCCAACTTGCCTCCTTCTCTGTCTTTCTATGCTGTTCCCAGCATTTATCTTTCCAGTACTCTCTGTGCACTCGTTGATTTTGTCTTTACTGTGTTCGTCCATGAATGATACAATGATAGGAAAATTTCTGTATACAGACTCAACTGTGATACGTCTTTTATTTAATAACTATAATGTTGAACTTCTTCAAACAATTTGAGTATTACTTTGGTTTTAGTTTTGTTCATCTTCAAGTCAACTTTGAGTCTTTCCTTGGTGAAATCATTGATTATATTTAACAACTCTTATGCTATTACTGAAAATGGTCTCTACAGATTTCAGATAAATAAAACATTCCCCATCAAAGCTCAAAAATTTCGTTTTCAACCCTAAATTTTTGAAAATCCCTTCACGACACGTTGCAAATTCTAACTTGGGTGAAACTGTAATGTCGAATCCCTTCCATGACATTTGTATTCTTTGTTATGTAGTTGAATTACAGCAGTAAATTTAAATATAAATGTTCTGTTCAACCTTTATTATTTATTTGGTAGCACCTTATTTGCATATAGAGTTTAGTATTACCGTTTGTTCTTCTGAGTCAAAGGTCTTCTTGTAATATACATAAAATGAACACAAAATCCTATTCTATTCTGTCACTTTCTAGAAAATGTTATTCAATGTCTGAAAATCGTCTACAGTGATGTATTCTCTTCTAAACACTACTTATTCTACAGGCTGCTTTTCAGCTAAAAAGGTCTATGTGTAAGAATATTGAAAAACTTTTTGTACACATTTGATGAATAATTTTTTGATGATTATCAAGGTCTTTTTGGTTTATTTTCTTGTGGATCAAAATCACTATAACACTGCACTACGATTAAGGAATTCTTTCCCTATGTATACACTGGCTATACGAGTATAGTTAAATTAATTTGCAAAGAACATCTCCCATTACATCTTTCATAGATCTATCCATAAGCCATCTTCCTCAGGCGTTTTTTTTTTTTTTTTTCATACATTTTTAAGAAAACCTTACTTCTTCATCTTCAACGTCTGGTACACTGCTAACGTATGCAAATGTTCCTACTGACTGAACTGATATTTGGTGAGCAAAGAGTTTGGTCAATTCCTACGCCTTTTACTACTTTGTTTCTGAGCTTGATATCGCCTCCAATACTATTAAAAAAAAAAAAAAAAAAATTGCTACCCCTTATACCTCTCTCTTCCTCTTTCTGAACTCTCTTTTGCTGATAAGCTTGTCAAACTCAACTTTATTTCACAACACCTAGTTGTATCATGCACGATCATACTTCTATCTAGATCATCTTTTCATTTGTAGTATCTATTCTTTCTTGCTTTACACTCCCAAATTTCTCTGCTGATTTCTATTGATGTTCATTAAATTGCAATTCATAACCTCAATGTTGTCCTTATTTCCTAGTTAACCAAATATGTTTTGATGTCCATCTAAATTTTCTTCTCATCTTCACAGGACTTAATTCCCTCTTGAAAACTAGTTTATTTCTTTCAGCTATGACAGTATTGAGGCGTTTACCTAATCTAACCTAACCTAGAACTTCCGGGTCCACTAGTTACAGTTAACTAATAACTGTTCTGAATAATACCACACGATATTATTCATTTCGGAGAGGCCTTTGCATCCCTAGGATACACCTCAATTCATCAGGGATTCTCTTCATCTCTCTTGTATCAAATTCCTTTTGTGATCGATCCCCCAACCCCACCTTCCGCCTCACGTCCTATGGGTGGAGGAAGGCTCTATGATAGGGATCCAGCCCCTCATCCCCCCACCAACCCCACCCACACACCCCCAACCCCACCCCCTGCGCCGTCAGAAAGGTCCTCTCTGTCAAATTCCCAAACTCCCCTGACATCACGACTTGAGCTCTCCGAATCCCTGGAGGCTCCCCAGGGAGGAAGGAGGGTCTTGTTTGTGGACATTTACAAGCTGACGTCCAAGAGGTCCTTCCCTTTATCACCTCTGGATGCCTTGTCATTTCCTCTGTTCCTCTGGGTGTGCAGAACACAGTATGCATAAATTGACGTATGGCATAATCTGTACATCACTCTGCGTGGGGATAGAGCAATGGTTCCTGGATTAGGGGACGCTCCTCACCAGAAAGGAGTCAAGAGGATACAAGATGGGCGTGAAGTCATCTGCTCAAAAATATTTGTTTAATAAGAATAATTAAATCTTTCCAAGGGCAAGCAACTGCCGTTATATACGTAAAAAATATATATCCGTCAGTCACCCCAACCCGTTTTCTATACAATAGATAATCATATATAATATATATCAATACACATAATAGATAATTTCACATAAATAAAAAAAATGGGGGGCGTAAGCGTCTACTAGAAACAAAAATGGAGCATTACATAAGACAGGTTGGGAATGACTGGTGCTGAAGAAAAAACCTCCTGGACATCAACGTGTAAATGTCCACAAACAAGACTATCACCTCCCATGGTCGTCGTGTACATGGAGCAGTAGAGGTAAACCAACTTAGGCCGTCGTGTCCTGTTGCGGATGTGCTGTGTCTTGCTGCATTGCTTCTGACCCATCAGGGAGCGGTGAATAGAGAAAGCAATATGGCTACAAGGAGCTGAAAAAAAGATAAATAAATGGGCGATAAATGGGTACGACATGGGAGGGATTAGATACATGCTTTAGCTGTCTACCTCCCACATAATGTATATAGATAGAATATGTCTAACTGCTACATCTAATCAATCCAATTGTGCTATTAACAACCATGTTCAGGATGATCTTCATGTTATACATCGGTGCAACCCATCACTAGCTCACAAATAAAATTATGAATTAAAAAAAATAGTTGAATCTTTATACATATCTAACATAAGTAATTTCAAACTCTCACTAGGACAACATGTCCCTGATGATCTCACTGAGAATCGAACCCTGGACCACCTATTCACGACATTCGATGGAACAGAGTTCGAAGATGCCCGAGTTGGTGTTGAGAACCACAAATCATGTTCCGAGTGGCCTCTTTTAACATCATCAGGAGCAAACTGGTACCATAGTATCTATCTGTATACCAAGGGCTTCCTCCCCTTATAAGGGGGGTAGCCACATCCTTTCCTCCTTTTCATTTTAGCTCCTTGTGGCTAAAGGGTCATCCCTGTCTCCCGCCCACTGCCCTAGGTCAGACACAATGCAGTAAGACACAGTACATCCACAGCAATGCTGCTGTGAAACCATATTACCCTCGTGGATACAAGGCATATCGTCCGAACGCGCGTTGGGATGGTCCTTCATTTAATCTTTCGAAACGAGTAAATATATACATGTACATAGACACACATATATTTTGGTAAAAAATTGTGTATTATGCATATATACGTCAAAGTTAATACGCAAAAGACCTCTCTCCATTACACGTCAGTTCTTTGAATCAAGTGTGGGTGTCCCTTATTACCCATGAAGATACCTGATCCGAAAGGTTCAGTGTTCGCAGACAATATCCGATGTCAATTAGGATCTAAATTGCCGACATAACCTTCCAAATTATTGGAATATTTCGATGGAGGGGCAGAGGAAAAATAGGATCGGGTTTGAAAGAAGAGACTTGCCTGTCCGAGGGAACACTAATGCATACATACATATATACATACATACATACATATATACATACATACATACATACATACGTACATACATACGTACATACATACATAAATATATACGTACGTACGTAGATACATACATACGTACGTACATACATACATAAATACATATACATGCGTGCATAGGTACACACATACGTACACATACACACACATACACACACACACACACACACACACACACACACACACACACACACACACACATATATATATATATATATATATATATATATATATATATATATATATATGATACATATAGAAATAGTCAAGCTTCTAGGTTTTTCCAAAAAACAATTCATAAACTAATGGTATATTAAACATTTTGTTAATTATATACAAGAACTAGTACTGAAGGTTAAACTAGTGAATTTGTGTCGCAAAATGAAACAGAACGAAGATGATGTTTGTGCATATCGTATCTAACATGGAAAAACGCCATTTTCGAATTCTGTTCTGGTGAACATCCAGCAACTTCCTTCTATCGATGGAACGTGACTAGCAAATACATTAAGAAATAATCAAACCTTTGACAACCATAGGGTTCCATCCCAACCACCCATTCTTGGTCATGCAACGAATACGTGAAATCAATTCTTTTGTAAAAGAAATGCTCGGAACCAAAATTTTCAGAGAGGCTTTCGTTACGGTGACACGCGAAGGGGAGGAAGAATGAGAGGGAATGAGGGAGGAAGGAGAGGGAATGAGAGAGGGAGGGAGGGAATTAGGGAGGGAGAGAGGGAGGGAGGGAGGGAGGAAGGGAAGGAGGGGGAGAGGAAAACAAACGCAACTATATCCTTGAACTCTGCATAATCACAAGTAGAAATATCTACATTCTGTTCTTACTAGGAAATTACCAAGCTTAGTAGTTTCCTAGAAAACAGAAATAGTTAATGTGTATTTATCACAATCAAACCCCTTTTTTATGATGAATATTATTCGGTTTAACGTTGCAAACACCCTTACCAGGAAAAAAGGACAGTGACCCTTACAAGGACTTTGTAGCATGGATTTTAACGAACTATGCCCTTGGTCCAACTCCCTAGCGGCAGAGTTCAAACCACCATCACCCGGTCCACCGTCGCAAATAGCGACGCTCTAACCTAATTGGCCAACGAGCGTCCTCTTTTTTTTTTTTTCTGTACATGAGGAAAATCATAACCGAAGAACGAAAGTCGCGCGCATTGCCGCTTCGAAAAGAACATAGAAGAAAAGGTATCGACACAGGGATAGACTGGTAAACGAGGTCATTTCTTACACTGAGTGTCGTTAATTTCGTCCTTGTCCTCTCAGGAAACAAATCCTCTTTCATACCTTGACATCATTATTTCCTCTCTATATGTTGGCCCTCTTGTTCCCAATGCCTTATTCTTTTTGAATCACCTCTCTCTCTCTCTCTCTCTCTCTCTCTCTCTCTCTCTCTCTCTCTCTCTCTCTTCCTCCTTATTTACCTAGTCTTTCTCCTTTAATGGTTGATGTTGTTGTTATTTTAGTTGTTGTTGCTGTTGTTGTTGTTGTTGCTGTTGTTGTTATTGTTGTTGTTGTTGGTGGTGGCGGTTGTAAATGGTAGTGATGGTGACGTAGTAGTAGTGGTCCTCCTACTTTCCTTCTCCCCAACCCTCTCTTTCTCCTCCTCCTCTTCCTCCTCCTCCTTCCCATCCTTCTACTTCATCTCTTCTTCCTCATCCTCCTGTTGGTCTTCCTCCTGCACGACGTCTTTCTAAAAAGGAGACGATTACTTCTGTACACTCAAATCCACTTAAGGCGTTACCATACTCAGCTTCCACAGGATACACCAGCGTCGACCGCTGAGAGCTCGTTTTGAGTAAAAACGACTTCAGTTTCAATATTTCATTTTTCAAATCTCCATTTATCAAATAATTTTTTCGTCAGACATACAAAGCTGAATGATGACATAACAGATTGTAAATCTATACGAATGTTAGATTTACAGTTGAAATGTTCTTAGAGAAGTCTAGATTTCTGTAAGCAAAGTGATATCCTAGTTATGCAAATGGAGGTTGGAGGTTGGATGTCGGAGGAAAAATAGCCCAGTTTGATAACCCCTTTAACCCATTAAACTGCGATGACAAGATTCTTGTCATTTGGTCATATAAAACAAAAAATCATAAAACACCAAAATGTTTGATCAAACACCAGAAAAATATTACGTCAGTCCTCGCACGAAGCGAGGACTGACGTCGTATTTGTCTGGTGTTTGATCAAACATTTTGGTGTTTTATGATTTTTTTTTTATTTGACCAAATGACAAGAATGTTGTTATCGGAGTTTAATGGGTTAAGGTTTCTCCTCTCTACTGGCCATTTACTCTCTTTATCGAGTCTATTCTCTTTCCTTTCCTCATTCCGTATCCTCCTCATGCAAAATCCAACTCTGCCTCATATAAGTTATTCAACAAGCGCGACCCCAGAGAAGCGTATAGCGGCACCCACTTCGACATTGCTACATCCTCCTCCTCCAGTTAACCACCACCACACCCGCCACCACACTCACCACCACATCACGTGACCATACCACACGCCTGACTACAGTGTAAGTTTCAGTTCCTCATCAGAGACCATGAGGTCTCTTAAGGCTCCGCAAAACTCCTGTCTTCTCTTTGTTTCCAATTTCTCATGAGACATTCACAAATAAACAATTTCTAATCTCTATCTCAGATTTCTAGAAATCTCTGGTTCCTCTCCAGTTGCCATGAACTCTGACATTTAACAATAAAACCTCTTGTTTCTCTCCAACCGTTTCACAGATTCTAGGTTCTCTTCCGGATTTTAGAAATTTGAATTTTTTTTTTCTAAAGACCCAGAGATCTTAAGCCTGTTCCCAGTCACCTGAAAAACATCAGCTTTTCTTGGAAACGCCTCATTCTTCCCTCTTCTTTCGACAAATCCTCCCGAAACAAAATTCTCTGTGTCGGAACGCACTCTGCCTAATCAAACACAACGCGCGACCCTCCCTCGTTCAACCTGAAGCCGTTGAAGCCCCTTTAAGACCCCACAAAGAGGGCTCGCTAACACGCCTAAGACCCCGGAATCTTTCTTCATAAATGCGGCGCAGAACATCACCCCCCACCCCCGGCACCTTAACACCCCTTAAAGTGAGCGCCGAATTTTATGGTTTTCAATTACGCTGAGCCAAGTGCCGCAAGCTGGTGGTACTCCAGAGTCTGGGGGGATCGTGGTGCGGTATTCCAGATCCCGGAAGTTCCAGAAGGTGGCTTTTGAGTGATGGAAGGTGAATGCAGGTGCACGGGTGCAGAAAAGGGTGTGGTCGATGAAATGAGTATTAATATACACCAGGAGGAACAGGTGGTGGAGGTGGCGGTTGCGGTGGTGTTGGCAGTAGTGGTGGTACGGAGGACGTTAACGTCGTTGGTATTGGTTAGGGTGGCGCTACGAGGGGTAAGGTCAGGTCAAGTAATACTCAGTCAGATTGGGGTTAGTTGTGTGAGGTTGGGATAGAGTTGGAAAGGCACAGGCGTGTAGACCCAAACCCTGTGTCGTGGCCCGGTGCTCTGGGATGAGTTGGCCTCGTTAAGAGGAAGGTAGTTTACAGCTGGGACCCATTACGTTGAATTAAGTGAATAATATTCAGGAGATAAAACAAATTAGATACTTAAAAAGCGTATAAAGGCGATTAGGATTAGCTAGGCCAGAATAGCCCAGAAAATGACTGGGTATTATGATGAAAAATAGAACATAAAGTTCTAGTAATGGATAGACGAGAGAGACAGAATTAAAATTAATCAAACCTGAGGTACTAAGAGATCGGTCAGGATAAAACGGGATAGAAAGAGGAGAACAACGGAAAAATAGAGAAAACTACGAGTCGTGCAAGAAAATTAAAATATCATAGTAAGAAATGGAAACAGAGGGGAGGAGGGAAATGTGCACAGGAAAGGAATGAGTAGGAGAAGATGTTGAGTAAATTATTACACACATGGGACCATTCCGTACCTCCCTGACGTCACATTGCACGAACGAACCCAGGCAATATACAGGCTAGAGAGCAATAATGCAAAAGGGGGTGACGTAACGGCTCAGGTTGAGTGGGTGAGGGTGTTCACGTTTTAGCTGCATAAGGGTTCCCAACCACTTACATAATGCTGCTCTTAAACCTCTCAGATGCCATAAAAAAGTTTGACATCCACTGTCAGTTTTTCTTTTTGGGGCTTCCGACCTTCCTAGGAGGAGATATGAACCCCTACGGACAACAGCATCTTGGGATGGGGACCACTTGTGTAACGGGCGAGTGCTCAGTGTATAAAATAAAGTTGCAGGAGCTGTAGGTTAATAAATGTTTAGGATAGAGATGTTGACCGCGTACAGAGAGGTGACGCCAGATCGTGGTTCAAGCTGGCTTCCATGTGACGACTGCATTCAGGTGGTATGGTGTTCAGTCTACTTCTATTTAACCCACCATCGGGGAACACAACTTTAGTGATAAATTCCCCTTCGTCTGTAAGGTGCTTTCTCTGTCCGACAATGGGTTGTAAATATGCGGTTGGAAGGGCTGCAACTTATGGGGGAAGCTATCTTTGAGTGAGGAAAGAGGGCCAAAGAGTGCAAAGCTTCTCCTTGGGTGGTGGTGGTAGTGGTGGTGGTGGTGGTGGTGGTGGTGGTGGCGGTGGTGGTGGTGGTGGTGGTGGTGGTGGTGGTGGTGGTGGTGTTGTTGTTGTTGTTGTTGTTGTTGTTGTTGTTGTTGTTGTTGTTGTTGTTGTTGTTGTTGTTGTTGTTGTTGTTGTTGTTGTTGTTGTTGTTGTCGTCGTCGTCGTCGTCGTCGTCGTCGTCGTCGTCGTCGTCGTCGTCGTCATTGTTGTTATTGTTGGAAAAGTAGTTATTTTAGTATGTTCTCGTTTCATGTTAATTCATCCTTCGTTAAGTAAAGGGTCTATCGAGTAGGAAACTGGAAATGGGTGGATATTTCCACACTGCGAAGTGCGAGTGGGAAGAAGATCCACTGATGATAATAACATAACCTCCAAATTAAGCCACTCTCAACAAGCAAAGGGGCTATGATCTCGATTCCCTTTCCTTACATGGTAACCTATTCTTAATCTGGCTTCCACCGAGACATTTCATTCACCTTCTTGGTATCCCAGAAAAAGAATTTAGTATTTTTGACTTGTGGCACGACTACACCTTGAGCAACAAGTTACAGAATTCATCTCTAACTCACAGGTTTATATCCCCTCGTCCGCATTCGCTATAATCTGTGGTATGATAGCGCACACGCTAGGACGCCCACATTTCCTGCGTTTGCGAGATCGGGGTCCTCGGAGGAACCGAGGGACTGTCCGTCTTTTCACCACAATTTTTCCTTTTCTTTCGAGCTACCAACTTCGTCGGTAATTTACCGATCTCGTAACAAGAGGGCCGTCTGTCTTCCAAGACCAGCAGTCTGTGAGGGTTCTTCCCCGTCTGCGTTTTCTTATTACTACTTTTATTCTTCGTTTTCACCTTTTCCATCTTCTTTCGTTTTATTCTGCTGACTATCTTTCCTCACCATTATTATCATTATCATTACAATTACTTTTATCGTTTAATGCTCCTTGTCATTTTCTTCTTCTTCAACTTCTTACAATACTACTTTGCTCCTTGCTTCTCCTTTTTTATTTTATTTTATTTTTTTTACTCCTATTCTTCTCTCCTTGCTCCTCATCTACCTCCCTCGACCTAAGTCCTCCTCCTGAGGTTCATTATCGGTCTTTGTGGAGGGCTTTGACTACCACTCCCTCCTGCCGAAGGGAAACCTTTCCTTCTTGGCGCAGGAGCCCGGGTCTCCTCCGGTTTGTGAGCCTTTAAAGAATTGATTACTCAGTAATTATACAGCGTCCCTATCTAATTAGAACTACGGTGCTCCTCTAAGGGTGTTACAATGTGTGTATAGGTTTTCTCTCTATAATTCCTTACACTTTCATGCTTTTGCCTTCTCATCCCTTTCCTTCCCTTTCCCTTTCCCTTTCCCTCTCTCCCATCTTTATCATCTTACTTTTCGTATGATTTTTCAGTTTTATGTCATCCATTTAATACATTTAGCTTCCTGTTTGCTTTCCATTACGCACACACTCTCTCTCTACCTCCACCAAACTTCTGTGAGCTCCCCCAAACTCCACTAACAACCCTCCACCCTCCGCACCCAACTTCCAACTCTATAAATGTCCAGAGAGGTTTGTCTCTCGAACCACGATGCGTCCAGGGAATTTCCTCCATAACTTACAACCAACGAGGGATTTCGGTCCCAAGACTCCCACATTACGCCTCCGTTTCCATCGCATTAACTCTCGCGCGCCACTCTCTCTCTCTCTCTCTCTCTCTCTCTCTCTCTCTCTCTCTCTCTCTCTCGCTCTCTCTGTCTATCTCTCGCTCTCTCTGTCTATCTCTCGCTCTCTCTTTCCCCTTCTTCCTTCTTTCTTCTCTCTTACGCCTCTTCCCTTTAAAGGAATACAAAGGATTACAAAGGCGGAGCATTCCGACAGGAGACCTTTTAGTCCATATCTAGGTCGGATGCGAAAAAAATAATAGATTAATAAATAAAAACTATAATAATGTAAATAACAAATAAAATCTTTGACTAGTAGCCTTTGGAATTCTCCTCTCTCAGACGCTTTTCCACCTTTGGCTTGGACTTTTTTGAAAATGAAAATTTCAAGACATCATCTCCCCTACTTCACCACAGGACTTCGAACTTGCATTCTGCTCCTCGCTCTCTTTTATTGAAGAGGCCATTTGCGGATACATAACATAAATACATACGTACATACCCCTATACATATATACACACATACACACGCATGTATATATATATATATATATATATATTTTAGATTCTCTGCTAGTCTTTGAAGTGTACAGATAAAAAAATAATAATAAAATACATCTGGGATCCGTTATCACAATCGAACTTTTGCTTTACAATTCTCAGGTCTCGTTCAAATCCATCTTTCTTCTCTTTCTAAATTCTATTTCGTTCCAACATGTGCGTTTCAGCAATATTTTCAAAGTTATTTTTTTTATTTAGTAACTCCGCCTAGTCAAAATAAATATAATATAGTGACGTGCCTATTTCCTTCATAACGAAACGTGATTTAATTTACCCGTAGACTACCGTGCAAATTCTTTGGTCACCTTTCTAATATCCTATATCTAGTCTGTTTGCTAAAACCTGATTTATATTATTTGAAGAGGTTGGGAGATACCAGGAAGTCAGAAGGATACAAACTTTCTCGATAAACCATCTAACTACCTTGAGTGGCAAAGTATGATTATACATAACTTCTGCTCACAAAAATAGAAAAACAGCTTCGTATCAACCACAGTAAGACGATAATGTGGCACCCGCTATGAAAATGGCTGTGAATGGAGACGGAATAGAATTTCATAAGAAGGCTCCATGAAAAAAACATCAAATTGACTTGTGGCGATGATGATGATGGTGGTGGTCGTGGTAATGATGATATTAATGGTGATGACTTTGATGATAATTCTTACACTGAAATTCCCGATTGTGGTATGTAATCGTTGAGAATGTAATATAGCACATCCTTCACTGTTGTACTATAACACTTGGCACCACATATCCGTAGACTTTAAAAAATCCTAGTGCTTGAAAAATCGAATTGCAATACATCATACCAACTTAAAACTTTGCGTATTTTTTTCTTTACTTCTATTACCGTGACTTATTCTCAATGTCGGAGTTCTGTCGAGTTTATGTGAATTTAAATTTTTCAATGCAGGCAGAAAAAATATCAGTGAATTTGTTTCCTCGTCTGTAAATTGCGTGATGACTTGGCTAAAGTAACCAGCTGACAATAATTTTCTTGTAGATTATCTTGTGAAAATTCTATTACTTTTAGGGATGCTCATCGAGGCTTAGATAAACTCAAATTATCTAAGAAGAACGTCACTGAAGCAAAAATAGTTTGACTCTATAAGCGGCTACATGATTAGCGATAACTATGTAGGTAGTGATAATAATGTAATTGAAGGTAGTTAAGATGGTAGTCATTGAGGCAGTAGTAATAGTTTAGTTCTAATAAGATAATGATGACACTGGTAGTAGTGATAGTAGGAGCAATGTGTACTGGTGCCAGTAGGATGGCTAGATTATTACTGTTGCTGTTGTTAGTGGTAATGATAGAGTTGGTAGTGATAATACTGTCAGTGGTGATGTTGGAACTAGCGGAGTCAGCGTTAGTGTTGGTAGTGGTAGTGTTAGTACTGGTAATATTGGTAACGACGGTGTTAATACTGCCAGCTCTGTTAGT
>NC_134781.1:64973183-64975683 GCF_046742065.1 Oratosquilla oratoria | reverse complement strand
ACTCGACCTGGGTCGCCAGGCGCTTTCTGATTGGGCGTAATTCTGACCAATGAGTGAATAAGTAGAGATCTTGGTTACTACATCATTCAATATTCGGTAAAGTGATCGCTAAGACATTTGTCATTCATCTTACACAGACGGTGAGGTCCTGATTTGGCGCATTCGGATATGCAACCCTTTCGAACCAAAGGAGGCTTCATGTAAATAAGGACGTATTTACAGTGCAGAGCATAGGTTTCGTGAACTTTATTGGTAATAATCAACAACGTACCTGCCGGGGCAACGAGACTTAAAAAGATTCAATCCGATGATAGACATCCCTGTGACTTATAACGAGGACCCGTTTTGAACTGGACAAGTCGTTTTCAGACTTACTATGTTGAACAAGAACTTAACATCATTTAAGCTCGAAAGATTGCTCTGGACTATAGTTTACTAGCGTTCCTATCCTCTGAGGTCAATAGTAAAAAAGCATAGAATAGTCCTTCTAGAATAGTCTATTAGAAATTAATAAATCAACGAATATTTACACACAAAAATAAACGAATAAATACATGAATTTACAACACATTTCAATTTTTTGTTTGTTTATTGATTAATTAATTTTCAACCTCGGGAAGATTTTCTTCAGCAGGGCTACCTAAAGTCGATTTAAAATTGTTCAGATTTCAAGCTAAAGCAGTTTGTCATTATATCCATTTGTCTTTATAATATATACCTTTCCTTATCTCTAATATATATCAGCCAATTTAAAATGAGTAGATTATAAATGGCGTAACGGCGACGTGCTCTCTCTCTCTCTCTCTCTCTCTCTCTCTCTCTCTCTCTCTCTCTCTCTCTCTCTCTCTCTTTCTTTAAATTAATGCCAGACATTTCATTCGGATGAGGGGAGAGTTCAGTATAAGTGCCTTGCAATATTGTTTTTTTTCTTTAAATAAATAAATAAATATGGCATATAACACTTTTCCTTGTAGGCTTGATACTGCCAGACTATTTCATTCATCTCCGTAACACCCCACTCGGTAGTGAGATGGGTGAGGTGAAACTACGGACCTACGCCCGATTCCCCGTCCTTTCTTGAATATACATATTTCACCCATTCAATGCCCGTCTCCCCATATATAACCTTGCGCTTACATATCCAAGCAAACCTCCTCTCCTTTTCTTCTCCTCTCCTTTTCCTCTTCCACCTTTCTCCACGCACTCTCCGTCCTTTCTCCCTTGTTCATCTCTACACCTTCTCTTCATTTCTTTCCAGATGTTGGAATTATTTGATCAACTATTTGTTGCCTCGATTTTTTTTTCTATCTGGAAGTCAGAAGCAATAAAGACGCTCCCGGCAACGGCTCTCGGGGATGTCTGATTTGTGTGAGGTTGGGTCTCTATTTATGTCACCAGATGGTAATATGAGGAGAGATAGATGGGTAGGTAAATAGATAGATAGATAGATAGATAGATCGATAGGTAGATAGATAGATAGAAAGAGCAGAAGTTTGCCGGAAGGCCTCCATACGTGAAGACAAAAATATCCAAAGGAATTTTATGAAAGAACTCTTGGGTCTAGACCGGAGACTATGTAACTGCCCACCGCGGCTGCGTCTCAAAAAAGGCAAAGGCGTTGATAGCTTCTGAAGATGGGTAGCGGGAGATGATACTCTCCGACGTCAATCCCGAGGGGCCATTGTGGGATCTTCGTGGATCCATATCACTGCAGACATTCCATTACCTCCGGCTTCGAAAACATTCCAAAATTCTTCACAAATTTTCTCCCTTCCTCTCCCGTTCTCTTCTTCCCTGCCCTCTCCTTCCCCCTCCCTCTCCTCCATCTCTCATCCATTCTTGAAAGATTTAATTTCATCCTCTCTTTCTTCTCTCCCTCACTCTTAATTCCTAAGCATGCACGTGCGTACAGACATACTTAAACACACACACACACACACACACACACACACACACACACACACACACACACACACACACACACACACACAAACAAACACACACACACACACACACACACACACACACACACACACACACACACACACACACACACACACACACACACAAGTACCCAAACACACACACACACACACACACACACACACACACACACACACACACACACACACACACACACACACACACACACACACACACAAAAGAACTCGGTTTGGATCGAGTTTCAGTGAGGAAGTTTCATACGTCACAACGTCGTTCATACTGGGTGGCACTTTTCCTTTTATTATAACTGCCGCCAGCCGATATTATTCATCTTCGTGGCTGACCCTCGGAAGCAAAATGACATCCCCTTCCCTACCGGGTGTCACTCAGTCTGCCGCCAGCTTATTCTGTTCACCTCGGTGGCACCCCATGGGTTCCGTGGCGGACGCGTCGGAGTCGACAACGGGAGACGGCAGACAAATTGGGCACCGGGATTAGACGCGGAGAAAAATTAGACTCGGCGCTGAGGCTGCAAAAGACTCGAGTACCCAGGCCC
>NC_134781.1:64948183-64963183 GCF_046742065.1 Oratosquilla oratoria | reverse complement strand
TAATCGCAACCACTCAGCAACAAATTAGTTTAATCTATCATTTAATTCAAATTTATAGCTACCGGTAATGGTAAAAAGAGTGCCTTACTAAATTCATGACCTCACATATGACACTAATGTATTATAGAGTAGTCACAACTACATTCTCAGACGAAACAAGCCACGCCCTTTTTATTTCTAGACCAACCACAGCCCTCCTTGCAAGCGGAGCAGACATTTTCACCCAATACACATCATTCAAAAGTAGTTGTGATTGGTCGAGGAAAAAAGGAGGCGTGACTTGTTTTGCCCAAGACCATATCAGGAATACTATTGGATCTTGCCATTCCTCCTTTTACGCTAATCTTCCAAAATTAAACCTGTTTTTACTATAGTTTCGTCATTTTAGTTCAATAAAATCGTTTGGCGCATTAGGTAAAAAAATATATAGGGGTTATCATCTTAGCGTAAAATAATGTAAACAAACCAGGCGATTGTTCATTATATACATGCTGGCAACTGTACAGAAGTTTAATTTCTCCTTCCCTGACACTCTCCATTATATATGCTCCATACGTAGCTAAAAAAGGTAGCCTCCACGCCGGCAAACAATATCTCAGCTAGAATAAAAATGACAACTCGTCATCCGAACAGAGTATACAGTACAATATATACATATGTATATATATATATATATATATATATATATATATATGAGTGTGTGTGAGTGTGTGTGTGTGTGTGTGTGTGTGTGTGTGTGTGTGTGTGTGTGTGTGTGTGTGTGTGTGTGTGTGTGTGTGTGTGTGTGTGTGTGTGTGTGTGTCTGAGCGTGTGTGGGTTTGTGAATGTGTAAAAACATCTCTAAATGAATCCACACCAGCTCCGAAAATATAAGGAACATCAAGGACAAAATGCGCAGGAAACATAGATAGGCTTCACTGACTGTTCAAGCATGCACACAAAGAGCTCCAGTGAGGCTCGCGTGCGACACCTGCGTCACTCTTGACTTAAGCGCCCGCAAATGAACGGGGCAGCTTGCTTGGTTAACTATACTTCGTGTACTTTATCCTGAAGGAAAGTTTCTTGATTAATGTTGTCATAGAATTAGCTTGTAATTTTTAATGTTACTAAAATAGTCTCTATATACATTATATCTATCATATACATATAATATATATATATATATATATATATATATATATATATATATATATATATATATGTGTGTGTGTGTGTGTAGAAAAAACTCTAGGATAATAACAGAAATAAGACCGAGTGCTTTCGTCTAAATTCAGACATTTTCAATACTAGAATCTCGCGTTCAAGTTATTTCTTCTGCATATATATGTATATATGTATATATATATTATATATATACAAATATATATAATATACATATATATATATATATATATACATTATTTAAGACAAATGAGAGAGAATTGGGTGGGGTAGGGCAAACGAATATATATGGTTATAGGGGTTTATTTGCAAAAACCTTGGAGTTTGTGAATAATGAATTTCCGCCCGCACTAAAATTAAATAAAAATAACCAATATTTCAATATTTGGTAAAATTATACAATCATTTTACATTACATGCTTTCTTCTGACAAAAGCTATCATGGTTTGTGGCAACATTAATTTCACAAATAAAAATATTTATGGACACATACAATGGTTTGTTTAATCATATTAATTCTTGTCACAAAAATAATACGCGACTTAAGGGGAGACTACAATAGTGGCGTGTTCCCTCACCATAAACCACCTAAATTTAACCCTTAACCCTAGCCAAAATAATTTTTTTGAAATGAAATATAGTTATCCAAGTACCTGGAGTGATAGGGTGTCAGAATATATATGGTTATGGGGGTCTATCTTCAAAACCCTAGGAGTTCGTGAACAAACAAATAAACAAACAAACAGACAGAGGCTACTACTTTATTATAGTATATATATACATATATATATATATATATATATATATATATATATATATACATATATATATACTAGCCAAATTACCCGCGCGTTGCTGCGAGTTCATGAATAATCCCTAACCTAACCATACACCACCTAACTTTGACCCTTAATCCTAACCAAAATAATTTTTTAATGAAATATAGCTTTAAACACCCCCCTCCCAGGTGTGCGCCCCCCACCAAGTTTGGGAGACCCTAGTTTGAAAATACATGCATACACAAACAAAAATATCACATGTACACATTCTTTGGCGTGCGTGTGTATGTGCATGTGTGTGTGTGGATTAACAATGAATGTCTATAGCTAAAAGGTAAAGAAACGTATCTCGTTTATTTATATTCAGAATATCTATGGTTATATGGGGTTTATCTGCAAAAACCTAGGAGGAGTTTATGTATAATCTATTTCCGCCCGTACTAAAATTAAATAAAAATAACCAATATTTCAATATTTGGTAAAATTATATAATCATTTTACATTTACATGCTTTCTTCTTACAAAAGCTATTATGGTTTATGGTAACATTAATTTCACAAATATAGATAATATTCATGGACACACAATGTTTTGTTTATTCATATTAATTCTTGCCACAAAAATGCTACGCGAGTTAACGGGACACTACAGTAGTGGCGTGTTACGACACCATAAACCACCTAACTTTAACCCTTAACCCTAACCAGAAGCTAAAAGTTATCAGTATTCTTTCCTAGTATGGAGATTAGAGTCAAATTAGAACAGAATCCTAAGTTGTTCTGGTCCATAGGGGTGCCACAGGACAAAGGTGACTACTTTGGTCGCAGGCAAATGTCTTTTGGCTTTTTTTTTCGCAGCTTCGATATAATAAAACTTGTACAAAAAAATACCAAATTGAAGGCGTTACTGACTATAATATTTTTTCCATTCGACCCAAGGATTCAATCCACATCATGTGGATAAAAACCATCCACCAACAGACGTGCACACACTTCACAGTGCGTTTGCGGTCATCTACATACCGTGCAAACCATCTGAGCTCGAAGACCGACCATCTGAACGACTCCACCTGCCATTAGCAGAACTAATATTTTAAAACATGTTACCAAGTTGATTGGGTAAGTAACAGACAGCTGCACGACGGCAGCGGCGTCAGCGGATGCTGCAACATTTCGCTTATTCGTGGTGTCATAAGCTCGTCCGGGACCAGACAACCAGCTGTCCGTAGATGGTGCAATGTAACTTTGTCTCCAATTACCATCTACACGAATGCCCATACAAATACACCAGCTGTGCTTTTACATCTTAATTCTGAAGGTAGGTTTTGCTAGGTGCGATTATCGTTCAATGATGATCGTTCAACGATTGTCTAGAGCACCAATTCTTTGTTCTTCGATGGGACTGTTTGACTTCGAGCTGCAAAGTACGAGGCTGACCATCTTAACCGATCCTATCAACGCGTTTAGCCAAATATGATGCCAGGTATGATGTGCGTTCCCCGCCTTCAGGCTGCTATAAAGGTTCCCTCTCAGATAAAGAAAATAGTCTATCAAGAGCCAAAATGAATACAATTCAAATACAGACATAACAACGTTAATCGACTTGATTAGATGGTTCCCTTCACAGAGACTCAAGTTTGTCCTATGTATGATAGTGTGAAAAAAGTGAACGAATTTAGGGATTAGAGGTTAGAACTAGGGAGAAAATGGGGACATGAAGGGCGGATGCACTCTACAGTAACTCATTTCCATCAGATTTTTCTTTGATCAGTTACTTGTTCTATCTCTATCTCTCTCTCTCTCTCTCTCTCTCTCTCTCTCTCTCTCTCTCTCTCTCTCCCTCTCTCACTGTGTGTGTGTGTGTGTGTGTGTGTGTGTGTGTGTGTGTGTGTGTGTGTGTGTGTGTGTGTGTGTGTGTGTGTGTGTGTGTGTGTGTGTGTGTGTGTGTGTGTGTGTGTGTGTGTGTGTGTGTGTGTGTGTGTGTGTGTGTGTGTGTGTGTGTGTGTGTGTGTGTGTGTGTGTGTGTGTATACTGGGGGAAGGGACAAGCCCCTCTCGCCTCCTTTCACTTACTCAGCCCCATTATTACAGTACAGGTCAATATGCATACAATATATGCATGCAATATTCATAAATACATACATACATAATACATATATACATACATACATACATACATACATACATACATACATACATTCATACATTCATACATACATACATATATACATACATATACATAAATACATACATATCTACATCCATCTTGCAACCACTTTCCATGTGGGTGCATGTTTTCATTTGTGTACTGGAAATCGTCATGAGCTGCCGACACTGCAGGTCCAAGTTCGCACTTAGCTCAGAACGTAAAAAGTTCACACTGGAAGCCATTGCTACCCTATTTAAACAAGATGATGGTGTGTGTAATATGTCACACAATAACTAATGGAGCACAGGGAATCACGTGCATTGAACTATATACTCACATATTTTGTGATAGTCTAAAACGCGTATATGCACATACTCCCCTGTATGCCAAACTCGGAATTTGGTTTCGCTTCTCTGGGTTATCAGCTCTAGCCTACCTCATGCATCATCATAATCTCTTGGGGTGGAACCGCCCCGTCCTTTAAAAAAAAAAAAAAAAAAAAAAAAAAAAAAAAGATGGAGAGAAAGAGAGAGAGAGAGAGAGAGAGAGAGAGAGAGAGAGAGAGAGAGAGAGAGAGAGAGAGAGAGAGAGAGAGAGAGAGAGAGAGAGAGAGAGAGAGAGAGAGAGAGAGAGAGAGAGAGAGAGAGAGAGAGAGAGAGAGAGAGAGAGAGAGAGAGAGAGAGAGAGAGAGAGAGAGAGAGAGAGAGAGAGAGAGAGAGAGAGAGAGAGAGAGAGAGAGAGAGAGAGAGAGAGAGAGAGAGAGAGAGAGAGAGAGAGAGAGAGAGAGAGAGAGAGAGAGAGAGAGAGAGAGAGAGAGAGAGAGAGAGAGAGAGAGAGAGAGAGAGAGAGAGAGAGAGAGAGAGAGAGAGAGAGAGAGAGAGAGAGAGAGAGAGAGAGAGAGAGAGAGAGAGAGAGAGAGAAAGAGAGAGAGAGAGAAAACGTGTTCGAGCGAAATTGGACCGTATACATCAATTTACGCCAATTTGGCTTTGGCGGCCAACGCCCGAGCTACTGACTTTGCTGCCGCGGAGGTAACAGACCGTGGCTGGATCGGACGGGGTGCATGCATTGAAGGAGGGTGAGTAAGGTCACTGTTGCTTTTACCATCTCATACACCAGGATCCAGGTTCCCTGATAAAGGTACGTTTCGCTCGGTGAAATTATCGCTCAACGATGATCGTTCATGGTTTAATGATGATAGTCAAACGATTGCCTAGAGCAGTGGTTCCCAAACTTTTTTCTGTCATTTCCCCCTTACACCCAGTTCAACCATCCAGATTTCCCCCTTTCATGTTTATGAGGGAAAGAGTAGTTAAAACACACTGTGACTATTTACTATTTTATTTTTCAAATGTACATATATACTGATAAACAGGCATTCTCTCTCTCTCTCTCTCAGACATGAGAAAATTCATCTGAGATTTTTTTAGTTAGTAGGTAGTGTAATTATTTCCCCCCTGGTAGGTTCAAATTTCCCCCCAAGGGGAAATTTCCCCCAGTTTGGGAACCACTGGCCTAGAGCATTACTATTTATTTATTTATTTATTTTTGAGTGGGGATGTTTTGCTTCGAGCTGCAAAGTTCGAGACTGAAAAGTTTAACTAACAGAACCTATCGCACCGAGCAAAATGTAACCTTAGGCTTACTACCATCTGTTCCCAGTAGTCTAACATATTCCAACCTCCTGGCACATAACTCCTCCCACATCATATTCATGCTCCACCCACTTGATATTTAAGCTCCACCCCTTTTCTGGCACAGACCATGCTACATAAGTTAGCTACTGGCTGAAGGTACGGGTGACAGGACTAATTCTTTGATAATAATGTCCAGAAATAAAATATCAATGCAAAGATAAATAACAAATGCGAAGAAAATTATGAAATATAACAAATTGGAATGACTAACAAACACACACAACTAACACACTACAATGCAAAAACAAACTAACGATGACGTGTATAAGAGCTTCCGCGTCGCTACATTGAAGTGTCTGAACCCGGACGCGTTGAGTAACTTCGTGGCGAGAGTTCTCAAAGACTAAGAAGAAGAAGAAGAAGTGCCTTTGAAAGTCCTCGAGGACTTCGACAACAGAAGGGCGCTCCGAAGTCTGAGACCCTGTATGCCCATATATGGAACTTTCGTAACCAGAGATGACGCAACTCTCTTCCGGGACAAGAATAAACTCTTTTTTTCTGTTTTCCTTTTCATTTCCGTCAGGTGGTGGTTCTATCGATCTCTGTAGCACCTCTTCCGTAGCGAAGAGCTATGTGTATTTTTGGAGAAAAAAAATTGATTAGAGTGAAGACGTAAATATTTGTGGTTGTCACCAAGCGATTTTATTTACCGAAGGGGAAGAAAACTGCACCAGATGTACGATAACTTTAAATGTGTGTCAGCGGTTCAAAAGAAGAAGAAGAAGAAAAGGGAGAAGTGCAAGAAGAAAAAGAAGAAGAAGAAGAAGAAAACGAAGAAGTGCAAGAAGAAGAAGGAGAAAAACAAGCAGAAGAACATGAAGACGAAAGAGAGGAAGACGAAGAAGAGAAAGAGAAAAAGACGAAGAATAAGACGAAGAAGGAAAGGACTGCAGAGATAACGCATGCCTTTCGGTCCCTACCGAGATCGAAAAATAGAAAAGTAAATTGTAAAGTAAACCAGAATAAAATAAAACAGGATATAAAATGAAAGAGAATAAACGAGAAAAATAATAAATTGAATTATACATTATACATAGAAATTAAACACAATATTCCAGTAAACTTCTGACACACACAGAGGTGAATAAGTAGAAAGACACTTTAGGAAACACGAAAATTCCCATAAGGACACAACGCTGTCAGATCACACGCCAATGCACACACACACACACACACACACACACACACACACACACACACACACACACACACACACACACACACACACACACACACACAGTCATTAAACTATAAAATGGGATACTAGGATAAAATACCTGGAAGGACTGACAATGGAAAATGTGTCAAAAGGGGGGGGGGCACGTTACTACAGGAACGCGTCGATGCATAAACTCATTGGAAACATCATCCGCCCCAGATTGGGGTACGCTGCAGAGGTGTTATCATCTAAACAAGAAATATAAAGAAAATAAAAGAAAATGCAAAGAAGAGAGAGTTGATATAATTTCTTCAGAGGTATGAAAGTGAGCAACGAAGACTTCATAGCGCAAGACGGGAGAATAAATATATGACAATAGAAAATGTGAAAAGACAAGAAGTTCTTTAAAGTGTATGATAAAATCAATGTTCCGTGTACGTGAACTAGTTCAAATAAGTAACACAGTTATGGTGATCATCATTCGGTTTAAGGTCGAAAACTCACCCTATCAAGAGGCTAGGACGGTGCCTGTTATAAAAGACTTTTTAGCGTGGAATTTAACCAACCATGCCCTTGGTCCAACTCGCTGGCGTATATATTTTGAATTGTCATAACCTCGACTCCCACTGCAAATAGTGACGCTTTAACCCAATCGGCCAGAGTTAAAAAGATATATTCAAGTCAGACATCAACAGCGATTTTAAAGCAAATTTTGACCAATGGAAGAATACAGAGGGGGTTTCATAGGCATAGCTCTTATCCCGTATAACAAAATCAGATAAAAACAACTAGATAGATACGCCCCGAAACATAAACGCGCGCTCGCACACACACACACACACACACACACACACACACACACACACACACACACACACACACACACACACACACACACACACACACACACACACACACACACACACACACACACACACACGTGCATACAAACACACACACACACACACACATACACACACACACACACACGCGCGTGCATACAGACAAACACACACACACACACACACACACACACACACACACACACACACATACAAACACACACACACACACACACACACACACACACACACACACAAACACACCTACACACCCAAACACATCTACACACACACACACACACACACACACACACACACACACAACCACACCTACACACATACACACGCAAACACACACACACACACACACACACACACACACACACACACACACACACACACACACACACACACACACACACACACACAAAATCATTAGGAACACCTACATCTGAGCTACAGGAGGTCTACAAAACCTTCATACTCCCCACCCTCATGCATGACTCACTAGCCTGGTCCAGCTCACTCACCCTCACACAGAGACAAAAGTTGGAGAGGGTACAAAAGAGAGCGTGCAGGCGTGGAGTATAGCGGTTACCACCCTTACCACCCTTACTCTATCTTGGGTGTACAAGCGGTACGGTGAGGCGCTAAAGAAATTTGGGGAAAGCCTGCTTTCCCACCCTAGACACCGTCACTTCCTCCCTCCCGACGCTCCACCACCTCGGCACGCCACTAGACACAGAAATAGGCTCGTACCAATCAAAGTGCCAAGGACTGACCGCTACAAAAACAGTGCCATCCCATCCATTGTGCACATAATCAACTCTATGTAAACTTGTACCGTGTATATTCTCTAAGTTTTATATTTCTAATCAGTTTTTGCATTGTATTATTGTAAGTGTACTACTGCTATTGAAATAAACCTTTTATTATTATTATTATCATTATTATTATTATTATTATTACACACACACACACACACACACACACACACACACACACACACACACACACACACACACACACACACACACACACACACACACACACACACACACACACACACACACAAGCACACACACACACACGACACGATGGCGAAGTGGTAGCGTTCGCGGCCGACACTACGGCGGTCCGGGTTCGCATCCCACCCAGGGCTGAAATAAGTTCAGTATCGCTGCGCTGCGAGTCGTTACTTCAACTCTCGTGGGATGGGAGCTGGTGTGTGTGTGTGTGCGTGCAAGGCCATAGCATTACCCATAGATTGGTCATATATGGACTCTGAGCTTTCTTTCGGGATGGAAATAGCTGTCGATTACGAGTCCAACACGTGATCCAAGGCCATAGTGAATCACACACACACACACACACACACACACACACACACACACACACACACACACACACACACACACACACACACACACACACACACACACACACACACACACACACATGTACACACACACACACACACACACACACACACACACACACACACACACACACACACACACACACACACACACACACACACACAGTGGTAGAGTTCTCGGCCGCCACTTCGGCGGTCCGGGTTCAAATCCCGCCTAGGGCTGAAATAATTTCAGTATCGCTGTGCCGCGAGTCATTACTCCAACTCTCTTGGGCGGGGAATTGGGTGTGTGAGTGTGTGTAAGGTCACAGTATTACCCATAGATCGGTCATATATGAGCTCTAAGCTCTATTCCGGGAGAGAAATAGCTGTCGATCACGAATCCAACACGTAATCCAAAAATACCATTGTGAATCACACACACACACACACACACACACACACACACACACACACACACACACACACACACACACACACACACACACACACACACACACACACACACACACACACACACACACACACACACACACACACACACACACACACACACACACACACACACACACACACACACACACACACACACACACACACACACACACACACACACACAACACGTACATCCTTTTCCTGTATCTAACCCAAACACTTATTTCTCATAGCGCAATCATACTCTTCATCCAGGACAAAAGTTTTTAACCAATCTAATGAACGAGAAGGAAACACGAAAAAGGACGAACGTGCTATTTTTTTTTCTTTTTCTTTTTAATATTCACAAACATTTAATGAGCAAACTTAATCACGCCAACGAGCAATCAGGTCGGAAAGTTTACGTTCTTTTATTATCCAAGTGAAGAAAGAAAAATTATTTTTCTTTCCTTCCGTGTACAGAACATGCGAACTTGACTCAGCTATTTCGTTACCAATTTGTGTATTTTTCCCAAAATCTGCAAATGAACTAACAACATGTGTGTGTGTGTGTGTGTGTGTATATATATGTGTGTGTGTGTGTGTGTGTGTGTGTGTGTGTGTGTGTGTGTGTGTGTGTGTGTGTGTGTGTGTGTGTGTGTGTGTGTGTGTGTGTGTGTGTGTGTGTGTGTAATTCACCATGGTCTTGGATCATATGCTGGACTCAGAGCTCATATACGACCGACCTATGGGTAATGCTGACCTTACGCACACACACGCACCTAATTCCCCACCCACGAGAGTTGGAGTAACAACTCGGAGCGTAGTGATACTGAAATTATTTCAGCTTTGGGTGGGATTCGAACACGGACCGCCGTAGTGGCAGCCGGGAACTCTAACCAATGCGCCACGAGGAGTGCGTGCGTGTGTGTGTGTGTGTGTGTGTGTGTGTGTGTGTGTGTGTGTGTGTGTGTGTGTGTGTGTGTGTGTGTGTGTGTGTGTGTGTGTGTGTGTGTGTGTGTGTGTGTGTGTGTGTGTGTGTGTGTGTGTGTGTGTGTGTGTGTGTGTGTGTGTGTGTGTGTGTGTGTGTGTGTGTGTGTGTGTGTGTGTGTGTGTGTGTGTGTGTGTGTGTGTGCGTCTTGTGTATCAAAGCCGTTACATTATACGCTTCCACAAGAGCCAGTTAATGCGTTACCCAATATGGCGAACCTTAACAAGAATTCACGAGCTCATAAACCTATTCTACAATGGACATCTTTCATTTTCAGTTTGCAAATATAGAAGGATAAGGGCGTTTTCCTTACGTAACCTTACGGAACAAAGACCTCTAACGACCTGAAGGACTACCGAAGACTTTTGCTCCTTTCTTCTGTTGGAGACAGAGTCTGCCCGGAAGGAGAGTTCGAAGACACAATTGACCGAAGGAAAACATCGAAGACCATCACCCAAGACAATAGACCTCTTGGGCGCGAAGACCACCGAAGAGTAACTGAAGACTGAAGGCAAGCGGAGACTTTCTGGAAGTCCCAAGAGGATGAGACCCAAAAGGAGACTGTCCGCCCCCATTCCTCCCCCTGCAGGACAAATTGGCAGAAAATCAGCTGGTGGGCGGAGATGAAGTTCGTACCACCAAGTCGTTCATTTTGAGCTACTCCCCCCCCCCCCGTTGAAAAACACCAGAGGGGACACGAAGGGGGGAGGGAAAAGAGAAAGATGTATATATATATATATATATATATACATATATATATATATATATATATATATATATATATAGATAGATAGAGGGAGCGAGCGAGAGAGAGAGAGAGAGAGAGAGAGAGAGAGAGAGAGAGAGAGAGAGAGAGAGAGAGAGAGAGAGAGAGAGAGAGAGAGAGAGAGAGAGAGAGAGAGAGAGGGAAGAGAGGAAAGTGGGAAGAAGGGAAGGTGAAATGAGATAGGGTAGGAAGAGGAAGAGAGGACGAGGAAGGGAAGAAGATAGGAAGAGGAAGGGAAGTGAGGAAAAGAGAAAGGAAGGAGAGAGAGGACGGAGAAGGAGAAGGAAGTGAGGGATTGAGAGAAAGAGAGAGAGGGATGCATAGTAGGAGAGGGAGGAAGGAATGAATAAACTGGTGAAGGAATGGAGGAAAGAAGGAAAAAAAGGGAGAAAGGTAAGAAAAAAGGAAAGAAGAAAGTAAGGAAGTAAGGAAGGGAGGGAGGAAGGAAGGGAGGAAAGAATAATAGAAGAAAAGAAGAGAGAGAAGAATAAAAGATAGAAAGAAGGAAGGAAGGAAGGAAGGAAGGGGCGAAGGAAGTGTGAAGGGAGGAAGGGAGGAGGGGAGGAAGGGAAGGAAGGAAGGAAGGAAGGAAGGAAGGAAGGAAGGAAGAAAGGAAGAAAGAAAGTAAGGAAGGGAGGAAGGAAGGAAAGAATAATAGAAGGAAAGAAGAGAGAGAGGAATGAAAGATAGAAAGAAGGAAGGAAGGAAGGAGTGAAGGAAGTGTGACAGGAGGAAGAGAGAAAGGGAAGAATGAAGGAAGGAAAGCAGGAAGAAAGGAAGGGGAGATAGAAGGAAGGAAGGAAGGAAGGAAGGAAGGAAGGAAGAAAGGAAGGAAGGAAAGAAGGAAGGATTGGAGATTGACAGGAAGGGATGAAAGTAGGTAAGGGAGGAAGGAGTGAAGGAAGGAAGGAAGGAATGAAGGAAAGAAGAAATGAGGGAAGGAGGGGAGGATTGGAGAATGGGAGAAAGGAAGGAAGGAAGGAAGGAAAGATGGAAGGGAGGGAGAATGGAAAGAAGGGAGGAATGGAGGAAAGGAGGAAGCGATGTGAGGAAGGAGAGAGGAAAAGGAGAGAGAGAAAGAACGAGACGTAGAGAGGAGGAAAATGTGAAAGGGTTGACATCAGCAACGACGACGACGATGCCGACGACAAAGACCGGAGATGGTTTAAGAGAAACCCTCTTAATGGGTGATCAGAGAGTCACGAGGTAATCGTAGGTAATTAAGGAGTTTCGAAATTGAATTAATACTTTTCCCCCCCTCCACTCCCTCGTCGCCATCCTCCCCCCTCCCTCTGGCCTGTCCTCTCCCCCTCCCTTCCACCCTTCCTCTCTGTCTCTTCCCTTTCCTTCACTTTCCTCTCCCTTTTATTCATTGCTCGTATCAATTCTTTCTTTCTTGTATTTTCTGCATCTCCCCTCTTCGCCGCGTCCCCCTAGAAAGTCACAAACGGCCCGGGTTTATCAATTGTTCCCCATTCCCCCCTCGTTAGCCTTCAGCTGAATAAAATTGTCTGTATGTTATCAGAAGGAAAGATTTCTGCTTCCATTACCAGTCCTCTTCCTTATTCTTCTCTTTAGCCTTTTTCTTTCTCGTCTTATTCTTCGAGATCAGCAATATACATATATGTATGCATATACATATACATATATATATACATATACATGTACATAAATATACACACACACACACACACACACACACACACACACATTCTCTCTCTCTCTCTCTCTCTCTCTCTCTATATATATATATATATATATATATATATATATATATATATATATATATATATAGATAGATAGATAGATAGATATAGATAGATAGATGTGATGTGTAAACAAATAAACACGTACATATAGATCCAAAACTCCACGTGACTCACTGGCCGCGGATCTTTACACGGTTCTGACGGTCTGGCAAGCAGCAGGTAATTCGAAGCGCTCCTCGCCGAGCCAGTTTGTGTGTGTGTGTGTGTGTGTGTGTGTGTGTGTGTGTGTGTGTGTGTGTGTGTGTGTGTGTGTGTGTGTGTGTGTGTGTGTGTGTGTGTGTGCGCGTGTGTGTGTCTGTGTGTGTGTCTGTGTGTGTCTGTGTGTGTCTGTGTGTGTGTGTGTGTGTGTGTGTGTGTGTGTGTGTGTGTGTGTGTGTGTGTGTGTGTGTGTGTGTGTGCACGTTTGTGTGTGTATGTGTGTGCGCGCGCACAAGAGGGGAACCTGCCCCCAATCTGGTTTCGCGGGGGCAGAAGGCGGGCCCTCCTCCCTCGCCGGAACAACCGGGCGTGGAATTGCTAGCTGACGCATTCCTGGTTCCAGTGATTACCGGATGCGGTCCGGAAGAGGAAAGGAGAGTAGGAGGGAGGGAAGGAGGATGGGTAGGGGGAGGGGTGGGAGAAAGGGAGAAGGATAGGAAAGGAAAGGAATAGGAAGACAGAAGACGGAGACGGAGAAGAGAGGGTGGAAGGGAGAGAGAGACGGAAGGAGGGAGTAGGGAAAGTGGGAGTAGGGGAGCGTGGGGTGTGTGGGAGGGAGTGAGGGAGTGAGGGAAAAAAGGAGGAAGGGAGCGCGAGGGAGGGGGGATTGGAGGAAATGGAGGGAAGGAAGATTGTGCGGGAATAAGGTAGGTTGAGAAGGAAAGAGGAAGGGAGACAAGCAGAGGGTAAAGGTGAAGGAGAACGAGAAAGGAAAGGAACGCAGGAACGAATTACTGAATGAGTGAGTTTGTGAGTGAGAGAGGGAGGGAGGGAGTGAGGGAGGGAGGGAGGGAGGGAGAGGGGGAGGCAGGAAAAGTGGGAGGAATGGAGAGAGGGAGGGCGAGAGACATTTGATGAAAATGCCTTCATTTCCTTCTTCACTTCCAGTTCCAATTTTCCCTACGTCTCCTCCTCCCTTCGTCCCATCATCTTCTCATTCTCTATTCCTACTTTCCTCTTCCTCTTCCTCCTCCTCCTCCTCCTCTTGATTTTCCTCTTCCTAATCGCGACATTTGTCATTCCACCTCATCCCATCGAACTCCAAGAAAACCTCTTCCCCGATTCCCTTACAGACTCTGGAACTTCTGGAAGGACGTGATAGACGATTACGGAGAGACTCGTATTTCCTTTTTTTTCTCATGGTGTGGCGTTTATATATCTTGTGCGCTGTGGGTACTGCAGTAAATGGAGTGCGTGGAAGAGAAGAATGAAGAGGTGCAGCAAAAGGAAGAAGAAAGAGGAGGAGGAAGAGGAGGAGGAGGAGGAGGAGGAGAAAGAGGAGGAGGAGGAGGAGGAGGAGGAGGAGCAGGAGGTGGAGGAGGAGGATTTGGAAGAGAAAAAGTAGGACAGGATGGGGAAGGCTCGGGAAGATATATAGAAGGGGGAGAGAGAGGAAGAGGATAAGGAGGAGGAAGGAGAGAAAAGGAGGAGTAGGGGAAAATAGATAATGAGAAAAAGGAGGAGGTGGAGGAGAAGGAAGAGGGAGAAGAGGAAGAAGACGATGGGGAGGAGGAAAAGGAGGACGATGAACAGAAACAAAAGAGTAGAAGGAGGAGAAGAACGAAGAAAAAGGGAGTGGGACAAGGAGGAGAAAGAGGAGGTAAAGGAGGAGGAGGAGGTAAAGGAGGAGGAGGAGGAGTTAAAGGAGGAGGAGGAGGTAAAGGAAGAGGAGGAGGTAAAGGAGGAGGAGGAGGTAAAG
>NC_134781.1:64943183-64945683 GCF_046742065.1 Oratosquilla oratoria | reverse complement strand
AGAAGAAGAAAGAAGAAGAAGAAGAAGAAGAAGAAGAAGATGAAGAAGAAGAAGAAGAAGAAGAAGAAAGAAGAAGAAGAAGAAGAAGAAGAAGAAAGATGAAGAAGAAGAAGAAGAAGAAGAAGAAAAATAAAAAGGAAGAAGAAGAAGAAGAAGAAGAAGAAGAAGAAGAAGAAGAAGAAGAAGAAGAAGAAGAAGAAGAAGAAGAAGAAGAAGAAGAAGAAGAAGAAGAAGAAGAAGAAGAAGAAGAAGAAGAAGAAGAAGAAGAAGAAGAAGAAGAAGAAGAAGAAGAAGAAGAAGAAGGCGTTCGGAGCCTTGAAGTCGAGATTGGAGCTGTGACTATTCGCTCAGTGTTGCAGCTCAAGCCAACGATTTTTTTTTCTTTTTTTTTATCTTCTTACTCTCTACATCTCTCCCGGGTTTTCTTAAAGCAAAAAGAATTTTATTTATTTGTTTATTTTTTGATGGGGAGAAGGAAGTGGGAGAGAGGGAGGGAGGGAGCGGCCTAAACAAAGTGCTGAAGGAAAGTAAGAAGAGGATGCGAAAGAGTAGGAGGAGGACAAGTTAAAAGAGGAAGAGTTGGAGAAGAAGAAAAAAGAAAAGGGAGAGAAAGAGGAAGCAGAGGAATATAAAGAAGAGGAGGAAAGGGAAAAATAGACGAGGAGTATGTGGAAGAAGGAAGGAGAAGGAGGAAGAGGAGAATGGCGATGAATTGGAGGAAGAATAGGAGAAGAAAGAGGAGAATGACAATGAATTGGAGGAAGAATAGGAGGAGGAGAAAGGAGAGGGGAAGAGGAGGAGGGAGAGGAGATGAAAGAGAAGGAGGAGGAGGAATAGATGGAGGAAAGATGAAGAGAAGGTAGAGGTAGGGGAGGAGGAGGTGGAGGAGGTAGCAGGGGGAGGAGGGGGTAGAGGGGGAGGAGAAGGGGGTAGAGGGGGAGGAGGGAGTAGGGTGGGAGGAGGAGGTAGAGGGGAGGAGGGGGGGAGGAAGAAGAGGAGAAGGAGGAGGAGGAGAACAGAGGGAGGAGGATGAAGAGGAGGAAGCGGAGGGAAAGGAGAAGGAAAAGACGGTGAAAGACGACGCCGACGATGATGATGATGAGGAGCAGGCGAAGGAGGAAGAGGAGGAGGAAGAGGAGGAGGAGGAATAGGAGGAGGAGGAGGAGGAGTAGGAAAAGGAGGAGGAGGAGGAGGAAAAGGAGGAGGAGGAGGAGGAGGAGGAAAAGGAGGAGGAGGAGGAGGAGGAGGAGGAGGAGGAGGAGGAAAAGACGAAGGGGAGGAGTGGGAGGCACAAAGGCTGTACGTATATTTTGTCAGAAAAAAATAAAACCGAAAATAAAGAACATAGAAAAGGGAAAAAAATCCAGCCGGCTCGTAAAAGCAAAGAAAAAATCGAAAAAAGAGAAAGATGTTCGGACACTATATCAACAGAGAGCGTGAGACAGCTGGTGAGAGAGAGAGAGAGAGAGAGAGAGAGAGAGAGAGAGAGAGAGAGAGAGAGTGAGAGAGAGAGAGAGAGAGAGAGAGAGAGAGAGAGAGAGAGAGAGAGAGAGAGAGAGAGAGAGAGAGAGAGAGAGAGAGAGAGAGAGAGAGAGAGAGAGAGAGAGAGAGAGAGACGGAACCGGTGAGGAGGGTGAGGAGGAGAGGATGGAGGGGGCAGGGGGGGAGGAGGTGGAGGGGAGGAGGAGAGTGGAGAGACTGGAAACATATTGAAAATATTTCGGGAGAATAAAGACGAGAGGAGATATGTATAAAGAGGAGAAAAAGGAAAAAGAGAGAAGACGTAAAGATGAGAAGAGAGGAAGAGGGGAGGACAGGGGAAAGGGAGGGGAGGGAGGGAAGGGGAGGGTAAGGAGCCGAAAGGTGGGGAAAGGATGTAGGAAGGGAAGGTCAAGGCAGATAAATATTGGGGGTTATTCTGGCGAGGGGAGGGAAAGGGAAAAGGAAAGGGAAGGGGGAAAATGTGGGACAGGAGGGAAAGGGAAGGGAAGGGAAGAGAAGGGAAGGGAATGGAAGGGAAGAGAAGGGAAGGGAAAGAAGAGTAGTTAGGGAAAGAAAGAGAAGAGAAGAGAAGAGAAATAAGAAGAGGAGAAGAGTAGAAAAGAGAAAAGGAAAGAGAAAATGAGAAGAGGAAAGAGAAGAGTACAGAAGAGAGGAGGAAAGAGGAGAAGAGTAGATAGGAAAGAAGGAATGAGAAGAGTAAAGAAGATAAGAAAAAAGAGGAGAGAGAGGAAAAGAAAAGAGAACAGAGTTGGGATAAGGAGAAAAAAGAGGAGAAAAATAAAAGACAATAAAAGAGAATAGATGAAAAGAAAAGAAAAGAGAAGACCAATTAGAGGAAAGGAGAGGAGAGAGGGAAGGGTAGAGGAAGAGAACAGAAAGATAAGGAAAACAGAAAAAGACGACAAGAGAAAAGACGAATGACAAGAAAACGGAAAGCAGCAGAAAACGGAGAGGGAGGAGGGAAGAGTAACAACAGGAGGAGAAGGAGGAGAAGGAG
>NC_134781.1:64930683-64935683 GCF_046742065.1 Oratosquilla oratoria | reverse complement strand
CACACACACACACACACACACACACACACACACACACACACACACACACACACACACACACACACACAAGGATGAAAATAAAGATCTTATTAAGTTGTCGTAGACATCCCGCTCGACTTCACGACGCAAAGAATCCGTCGCTTTGGAAGAGACGAGTAGGAAGAAGAGGAGGAGGATAAGGGAGAGGAGGAGGAGGAGGAGGAGGAGGAGGAGGAGAAGGAGGAGGAGGAGGAGGAGGAGGAGGAGGAGGAGGAGGAGGAGGAGGAGGAGGAGGAGGAAGAAGAGGAGGAGGAGGAAGAGGAGGAGGAGGGGGTTAAAACGACCTCAGCTTGATTGATGAGTAGAAGCCAGTGAGGAGTTCAGCTGAGACGGAGGCAGGTTATGAGGGATGTGAAGGGAAGAAGAGGAAAAGGAAGAGGAGGAAGAAGAAGAAAGCAGGTGAACATTGGTCATATTAGAAGAAGAGGCTTATGGATTGTAGGAGACAATGGGGAGTGGATTGGAAGGAAGAACAAAAGAAGGGAGGAGGCAGAGATTGAGGGCGAGATGGAGGAGGTGGAGGAAGACATGGAAGAGTAGCAGGAAGAGTAGGAAGAAGGAGAGGAGAAGATGGAGAAGTAGGAGGAGGAGGACGAGGAAAGGGAGGAGGAGAAACGGGGAGGAGAAGGAGGAGGAAGAGGAGAAGGAAGAGAAGAAGAAAGAGGAGAAGTGGGAGGATCGGAAAAGAAAGAGGAGAAGGGGAAAAGGAGAAGGAGATGGAGAAAAAGAAGGAGGGGGAGAAGGAGCAAGAGGAGGAGGAGGAGGAGGAGGAGGAGGAGGAGGAGGAAGAGAAGAAGGAAAACGATGAAGAGGAGTTGGCGGAAGTGATGGAAGCAGCTTAGTGAGAATCTGAGGGAACTGTGGCAAGCAGCAAATGTGTAATACGAATATAACGTAGTCGTATATTTCGTTGTGGCAATTTGACTCGGATAGACGGTCACAGGATTATGGGATTATAGGATTTAAACCTATCTAGATTAACTCTCTCTTCGCGGAATTGGATTTGTTCTTGCTCTGACCAAAAGATTTTGTTCAAACAAGAAAAACATTTTTGTTTTGAAAGGCCACAAGCATCTATCTCCTATGTTCGTTACCATAGCTTTCACATATGCATATATATATATGCATATATATATATATATATATATATATATATATATATATACATACATGTACCAAAGGCTTTTTCCCCCTACACGGGGGGTAGCCAAAAAGAAAAAGGCATAGAAACCACTCCCACCCATTCCATTTCCTATATATTCCACTCCCTTCCACCCTCCTCCCTCCCTCTTATCTTGGCACCTCTTGGATGACGGGTCATTCCTGCATCCTGTCCACTGCCCTGGGTCAGAAACAGTATCGCAAAACACAGCACATCCACAGCAACGCCACTTCATAACTTTGTTGACCCCCCCCCCCCTCTCCGTCCCCTCATGCAGAAAAGGAGAAGACGGGGAGAAATCCCTTCGGACTGCGTCAATTTTTTTTTTCATACAACAAGGACCAAATGTCCGTAACGAAATGTCAGGGGGGGGGGTAAACGGCTAAATTACAACCAAACAATTAAAACCAAACAAAATACAAAGAGTAAATGGCAGTGTGACAAAAAACATCAAAACGAAACCCAAAAGTAAATACAGAACATAATTCAAAGACGTAAAAGAAAGAAGGTGGACCAAATGTCCGCCGAAGTAGGAAGTGGTGGACAAGCGGAAAAAGGAGGCTCAATAACAAATGACTACATTACAAGCAGACAAATAAAAAGCAAAGAAGAATGACAGTAGAAAAAAGGGAAGCAAACTACAAATGTAAAGTCACGGGAAGGGTGGGGGGAGTCGAAGAGGTGCATTGGGAGATCGCTTACGAGAAAGGAAGTCAACCAAAAGCCAACTGGTGAACAAACGACAGGTCGAAAAGAAGCAGCGGAGAAAAGAAAACAGAACAGAGGAATTAGCCTGTGTTACTCCTCGTGCCTAGATAAATAGGGTTAAGGTCAATGCACCTGTTTATGCAGTTGCTCTTAGTTTCCCATGCTTCGAGGAATAGTCTTTTCTTTTTATTATTTTCTTTATGTAGAGTTGTAACTCCATCCCAATCAATCATGTGTTGGTGTTCTGTAGTGTGTTTGTACAGGGCCGATTTCGGATCTTCTCGTCTAACTGCACGTTGGTGTTCTTGTACTCTAGTGGATAGTTTCTTTTTTGTTTCTCCTACGTAAACCGTGTCACAGTCCGTGCAGCTTATTTGGTAAACTACACCGGCCTGTTGAGTAGGTTCTTCGGTGTCTTTTACTTTGGTTAGATTTCTGTGTAAGGTGTTGCGGGGTTTGTGTGCTACTTGTATTCCTTTGTCACGTAAGACTCTAGCAGTAACCTCTGAAGCTCCTTTGATGTAGGGGATAGTGACTCTAGGCGTGATATGTGGTCTCTGTTGTGGGGTGTCGGTGGGTCGTGCTTTTGTCCATATGTATGTATATATATGCGTATATATATATATATATATATATATATATATATTTATATATATGTGTGTATATATGTATATATATATATATACATACACACACACATATATATATATATATATATATACATACATATACATATATATGTGTGTGTATATACATATATATATATATATGTACATATATATATACATATATATATATATATGTACATACACACATATATATATATATATATGTATATATATATATATATATATATATATACATATATGTATATATATATATATATATGATGAAGGTGGAAAAAGAAGTCACGGGTCTAGTTCCGAGTTCTTGAGTTTATTCCTGACCGGTTTCGCTCTATGCTTCTTCTGAAGAAGCATAGAGCGGAACCGGTAAGGAACAAACTAAAAAACTCGGAACTAGACCCGTGACTTATTTTCCACCTTCTTCAACTTGTCGCAATGTCCCAGCATATATATGTATATATATATATGTATATATAATATATATATGCATATATATATATATATATATACAGTACATAGATAAATGCATAAATGCATAAACATATGCATACATGATCGTCTTCTTGAAGTAACACGTTACAACGCACACATATACACTGGATAGAGCAAGGAATTCCTTTAAACTAAGAACTATAATAAAAGAATCAGACGAGAGCTTTTCAAGCCTACTTGAGGATCTCCTGAGCACGGGGAGTCCAAGAAGAGACCCTCAAGATAAAAAAGAAGAAGAAAAAAATTGTCCATTCCAGAGCTCTACTTGTTCACGTGCCTTGGTGTGATTTCGAAAGGAGAATAAAGAAGTGCCGAGGGGAGGGGGGAGGGGGGAGGGGTAGGGGCTAAGGGACAGGGGGTAGGGAGAGGGGGGGAGGAGTTATGGGGAAGGGGGACGGGGGAAGGGGGATGCGCTATCAGGAGATCTAATCTCTCAGCCTCCAGTTTATTTTATTCAGTTGAATGAAACCTGACGATCCATCATACATAAACTGACACCATCAATACCTTCTTATTCGAATCTTAGATTTATTAAGTCTGTCGGCAAGTGGTTTAATTCAATCGTCTATGCACAACTACAGTCCAATCAGTTTGACGTCAGTTATAGGTAAAATGTTTGAATCAACAATAGCTAATAAAATCAGAGATCACATCGAGAGACATAATTTGATTCGTGATTCCCAGCATGGGTTCATCAAGGGTATATCATATGTAACTAATCTTCAATCTTTTTAGACTAATGTCTACAATGCATCAGATAGCAATGACAGTTACGATGTTATTTACCTTGACTTTGGCAAAGTATTCAACAAGGTGCCCCACCAGGGACTACTAAATAAAGTCAAAGCCCATGGCATAAAAGGAAAAGCGTTTGAACGTATTAGAGCATGGATCAGTGACAGAAAACAGCTGGTCATCATAAACGGTGTAAAATCTAAATGGAGGAGTGTTACTAGTGGAGTTCCCCAGGGTTTCGTTTTGGGTCCCTTATTGTTCATTATGTATATAAACGACCTGATGAATGGAATTAGCGGTGAGGTTAGTAAGTTTGCGGATGACACTAAAATAGGACGCCCCATTAGGTCGGGAGAAGACGCCGAGATACTGCAGGAAAATGTTAACAAATTGCTCACATATTATGTGAAATGGCAAATGGACTTCAATATCTCAAAGCACAGTGTATTAAGCGTAGGTTCACAAAACCTAGAAAGCAAATATACATTTTAAGAGAAAACTGAGTGCGAGAGAGACTTGGGAGTTCTACTGAGTCCTGACATTAAATAACTGAAAAAGGTGCATTAGCGCCAGAAATAGAGCTAACGCAGCATTAGGTTTTATGGCTAGGACCGTTACGAATAAAAGTGCAGAGGTATTTATCAAACTCTATCTGGCGTTAGTGACACTCATCCTTGGCTATACGGTACAGTTTTGGTTTCCGTCCTATAGAATGGATATCAATGCACTAGAATCAGTACAGAGGAGAATGACCAAAATAATACATGGGCTCAGAAATTCACTTTACGATGACAGGTTTAGGCAGTTTAATCTACATTTTCTGGAAATATGCAGATAAATACAGGTGTTCAAGTGGATCAAGGGCTTTAACATGGGGGGCGTAGGGAAGGTCATCATATTAAGATAACAGGGCAGGACTCGCAGTAATAAACTTGAATTTGACAAATTTAGATTTAAGAAGGAAATAGGCAAGAATTGATTTACCAATAGAGTGGTCAACGAATGGAAGAGACTTAGTAACCATGAAGTGAGCGCTGAAACTACCGGTTCTTTTAAGATCAATTTAGATAGCTTTATAGATGGGAATGACAGGTGGTAATGGACATGGAACTGCCTAGTGTAGGCCTTAAGGTCTCTTACAGTTTCCTTCATTCTCATGTTCTTATGTTCTTATGTAATTGTGTGAAATGCCTACAGACGTCAAAGAGGTAATCTAAACTGGTGAGCGGGGTTAACCT
>NC_134781.1:64923183-64925683 GCF_046742065.1 Oratosquilla oratoria | reverse complement strand
GTGTGTGTGTGTGTGTGTGTGTGTGTGTGTGTGTGTATAAAACTCTTGTCTTGTCTAATTGTAATGAACGGAAAATGAGCTACGCTCGAGAGATCCTATTACTGTTTCTGTCGACCAGAATTTCCTTAAATTGATTTAAGAAAATATAGAAAAAACATTTCCTCTTTTAAGCTATTTCATAAAGTGATTCACCTGAACGAAAAACTGTGATTCTTTATATCCCTCAGGCGATTTTTCTTTTTTTTTCGGTTCTTTTCTGTGACCTCGCATCGCTTTTCCTTATCAAAGTTGGTGATCCTCTTTGGCAATTTTGTCCATTTTTTCTGCTTTGTCTGGGGACAAAGGTCATTACTTCTCCGTCCATGCAGTGAAACTCCATTCTTATATACATCAATAGTTTATATGTCTTACTTTGTGTGCATAAAAAAAGACTAATTACCACGACCATTCCGAGATCTTCCTCTTCCCCTTTCGAATCAAATGTTGATGGCTTCTTTTAGCTGTTTCCAATATTCTGAATTTTTTTAGTTGAATTTCATTGTCCACACCCATTTCCATTCGAAAATTCCGTCTTGATGGCTTTGTAAAAATTTTCTTCGTCTTCTGTCCTCCTCATGATTTTTATGTCGTGCCGTCCTAAACCAAGAAATTTTCTCTATTTTTTTTCACTAATTTTATTAATCTGACCTTCATGGTCGCGTAACCTATCCTCTTTCTGTTTTCTGTTTTCTGTTCGCATTAGCAGTTTGAACCGAACGGAAACCGCGGCGGTACCGCATAGTCAAGGAAGAACTGCGTGGTTGTGTGTGAATGCCTTCAATGACTTACACCATAATTGAACCGCCATGGTTCAAACAGCAGCGATTGGAACCGCTAGTGTGAACAAGTCCTAAAGTACTTCTGCTCTTTTCATGTCTGTTAGACTGGGGATCGATTTGGTTGTTGCAGTGTTCCACGGAGACCACACAACCGCTACATACTCCAATCTAGGATGTATGAGGTCTTCTATATATTTTTTCATGTTCACCATCAGTCTATATCCATCACCTACAATCTTGCTAATGTGTTTTTCAAATAACAAAATATGCATGACCCACACTCCCAAAGCCTCGTCCTCTTTTGTTTCTGTAATTATTTCACTTCCCATTGGATATAATGGATAATTCCTTTGTATTTTTGTCTATTTCCTTTTTTTTTTTTTTTTGAGGGGTCTACATTTAGCTCCAGTTGTATGAGTAGCTCTGTGGGAGAGTGATCCAAGCGCCACGGACATCCAGACCCCGATTTCGTGTTCAACCAGCCGACCTGGGCTTCCCGCACCGCCTGGTGGGAGTTGGATTCGTCTCCCTCGACCTAAGTGACTCAGAGGGAGACGAATCCAAATCCTACCAGGCGGTGTGGGAAATCCGGTTCGTCGAGTTGAGCACGAGATCAGGGTCTGCGGCCCATGGCGCTTGGATCACTCTCCTACACAGCTACTCATATATTCTGTCTAGATTCTTTTCTTTAACAAAAATCTACCACCTTCTTCACATTCTATTCTTATAATCGTTGGGCCTTTTTTTATATTAGTGCAGTTGGTCATTTCTTCTATCACAATATCTATTTAATCAAGAACATTATTGGGACTGAACTCTGCGGGACTCCACTGTCAATTTCCTTCATTCTGACATCTTATCCTTTTTTTCTGTCCTCATGTATCGATCTTTCGGGAAATACAATCAGTAAGTCCGAGTTCAAGCCACATTCGCGGCTTCAGAACCTCACCAATATTATAAGTCATTACTGTGTATATCACAATACTATTATTCCAAGGGTTAATACAAACTGCGTTCCTTAATACACCTCCGCTAGGTTAAGAGAAAAAGACTGTGACACATTTAATTTTCTCTTCCTAAAGCAATACTCTTCCATGTCTTTGTCTGACTACTCTCCTTCCTGCCCTTTCATCTTCATTTTTATCTTTATCTTCCCTCGCTGTTTCCGCTCGATTTCTTGATCACCTCGCACGCGCCCATACAAAGAAACAAATGCACAGCGTCTGGCGGGTGGTGAGGGGGTGAAGGAGAGGGGAAGTGATTTTTTTTTTTTTTTTTTTTGGCGGCGACACCAAGATGTGCCGACCGAGTCATTACTGACGTCAGTTCCTCACCCTCCCTCTCTCTCTCTCTCTATTTTAGTGAAATATAGGTGATTTTTTTTTGTCTCTCGTGGGATCTTTGAGTGCTGTTTTGTTGTTGAGGTCAGTAAAATCCCCCTTTTTTTCTTTCTTTCGGTCTTCACTGCCATTGGTATTCATGACCTCGTCTGATGGCATTGTTGTCAGTCGCGTTCTATTGATGTCAGCCTTGTTCTATTTATGTCATCAGACTCGACAGACCTACATACATAGACTTGTTTATCCCATACTTTTTTATTCTCTATTAATTTCTCATGTTCAAATGCGGTATTCTGCTAAAGTCAGCTCTTTTACGGTCTTTGATCTCTTGTAATTCATTAA
>NC_134781.1:64900683-64913183 GCF_046742065.1 Oratosquilla oratoria | reverse complement strand
TTTCCACACTTATACTTTATGCTACACACGCACACGGTAAAATAAAATAAATAAATAAACAAAGAATATAGTGGCATAAAAACTGGCATCTCTCAGACTTAATAAAACCACATTACATTGACCAGAATGAAATAACTAGAGTACTTCACAATCCCAAACGAGTTAATCAGTTCTTTACCATAATCATTAATTCCAGTCACGTATTCTCTCAATTACCTTCATTACCTGGAGTTTCCCGCTTATTACCTTCATTACTCCCAAACCCCCGTCTCCAACCTGTTTAGACCCTTTTGTCGTCGAATTTCTCGTCCAACGCTGTCAAATTTCATGTTTACAATTCCCTTGTCCCGTTAAATGTGCAGTTCTACACAATTAACGTCCCTTTTTTTCTTCCTTTTAACTCGAGTATTTCAATTGAAATGCTAATCCGCCGTCTGCTCTCCATGTCTGCGTTCATAGCTCTTTATCAAATGACTTCTTTGTATTCAATGACGTCCTATAGAGATTCTTTTCTTTCAGTTAGGGGTAAGTCCCCCTTTAGTCTCAATATTGAGGCCCTGATGCCCTACTTTGCTCAATCCCAGAAGATACAGTGTCGAACTCATGAGCAGGTGGTCGTGAGTTCGATTCTCGGGACCCGATCAGGGCTATGTCGATGTCGTGTTGATTTCTAATAGACGTGGCCAGGCGAGGTGCGACCTAACGTCGGCCTTAAAAAAAAAAAAAAAAAAAAAAAAAAAAAACGCCGCCACTGACAGGGCTTTCCTCTACCAGGGGTTTCTCACTTCCCACTACGTTGGGAGTAGGATGGTGGTGGTTGTGCCCTTTAGGTGAATGAAATCGTCTGACATTGGCCAGGCCAAAATCTGGAGAGGATTTCTTCGTATCGACCACACGACATCCCATCCGTCTCATACAAGAACAAAATTTCTTCCACGCCTTTACGTACTTCGACCACAGCTTCTGCGGAAGCCATACTACGGCCCAGGTGTCTCCGTCCTTTAGTTCCTTACGTGACATGGACGCTACAATGCCAATTAAGCCCTCAGGGGGACCTGCGTCACGAGGGGTTAATCTAGTTTGCTCTCCCCTACTCGCCGCCATCCCAAGAATAGCAACATTGATTCCACCCACTCGTAAGTGAATTTCCGTTTGCGTCGGTCTACTGTCACTGTTTATGCCATAATATATATATATATATATATATATATATATATATATATATATATATACATATATTATATATATCTTTATATAAGTACATATATATATATATATATATGTATATATATATACATATATATATATATGTATGTATATATATATATACATATATCATACATATATACATATATACATATATATATATATATATATATGTCTATATATGTAAAAGTTCCGCGTGTGTATGTGTGTGTGTGTATGTGTGTGCGTGTGTGTGTGCGTGTGTGTGTGTGTGTGCGTGTGTGTGTGCGTGTGTGTGTGTGTGTGTGTGTGTGTGTGTGTGTGTGTGTGTGTGTGTGTGTGTGTGTGTGTGTGTGTGTGTGCGTGACGCTCTGGTTTTCGATCTCATCTCACGAATACGAAATTCCTAGTTTGATGCTCCTACCACCGAATACAGAAGACTGATCCTAGTACTGGCTGTTCGTACATAAAAGGGTAAATGGTGGCGACTTCCGGTGGCCTACTGTCGTAGCTCTGCGCCTCGCGTTCCTAACTTGGGGGATCCATCTTGTGGCTTCCCCTTCTTAGTTGCATTTCGAAGTCTTCCCTTTCTTCTCTATAATTACTCGCTCGTCGTCGTCTTTTTGTTCTCCTCTTTCGATTCTAATTCTCTTTTTTCCACTCGAAATTGGCTCCCCCCCGCCCGGTCTCCTCTCTTTCCACTCTTTAAGTCGCCGCGCGCGGCTCTGCTTGCTTGTTATCGTGCCTGGCTGCCTGCATCCAGGCTTGCTCGTCTGCCAGCCTGTCTGTCTGCTTGTCTACCTATACCGGTCTCCTTTCCTTCCTGCTTCTCGAACCTAATTTCACCACAATTTTATGGGTAATAAGAGGAAATTCTGTTCACTATGGGGACACTATAGTAGTGAATGAAGTGCCTATGTACTCAAGCACAAACAGATTCACAAGCACATACACCTGTGCGCTCTCGCTCGCAGTGGTTAGAGTTCCCGGCCGCCACTACGGCGGTCCGAGTTCGAATCCCGCCCAGTATCGCTGCGCTGCAAGTCGTTACTCCAACTCTCGTGGACGGGGAGTTGGGTGTGTGTGTGTGCGTGTAAGGTCACGGCATTACCAATAGATCGGTCATATATGAGCTCTGAGCTCTCTTTCGAGAGGGAAATAGCTGTCGATCACGAGTACAACACGTGATCCAATAAATCACACAAATACATATATATATATATATATATATATTTATATATATATATATATATATATATATATATATATATATATATATTTAATATATTTATATTATTTTTTTCAGGCATATTAATTTCACTTTGTTTGACGATTATATTTCTATATGGATAAAACAGCAAACGACTCCTTTCTTTAGTATATATATATATATATATATATATATATATATATATATATATATATATATATATATATATATATATATATATATATATATAAAAGATCAACACAAAAGGACTATCGATGTGTCAGTTCTAACACTATAAAATTTGAGTATAACAAGAGTCGCCCATATCCACATAAGGTCACTCCTTAAATCCAGGGGAAGCACGATGCCGGAACCAACGTTTTTAATGAATTCTCTGCGTCTTTCCATTAATTTTCTTCATCATTCGACCAGACTTCTTCCCTAGGTTCTTCCTGCCCTTTCCCCTCCAATTCTTGCACCCTTCGCTCTCCTTCCCTTTCCCCTTTCTCTGTCTACATATCTTTCCCTTTATTTCTGCCACATGCTTCAGTTAATTGCCTCCACTTGTTCCTCGCTTCTGACACCAGCTCTTGGCTCTCTTCGCTGGGATCTCCGATGTCTTCTCTTCGTCGAGATCTCCGATGTCTCATCCCAGAAGCTCCTGAGTTCTTGGCGTCGCCACGTGACCTCATTGGACTCTCCATACTTTTTTTTTTATCCTCTAATTAAAAAAATCTTTGTTCTCTTCTGCTTTTTTCATCGTCTTCATTTCCTTTGTGTCGTTCTTCACTGTTTTCTTTTTTTCATTCGTCTTTATTTGATCTTTTTTTTGTATATTTTTACTTTTTTTTTCTTCCTCGTTTTCTTCATCTCTTAAATTTCATCCTCTTACTGTTCTTCTTGCCATTGTCCCTCTCCTCTTTCGTTGCAACAAAACCAATTCCTTTTCATACAATAACTTTCAATTACTCAGTTTAACACCTTTTTTCTAATACTTTCTCCCTCCACAAAGAAAACAAGTTCTACGCTTTTTTTTCAGCATTTGGGATGCTACCAGATTCATTTCATCATCTTCGTCGTCTTCGCAAAAAATACCCAAGTCCGTAGCTAGTCACATGTTCGCAACATGTCTAGAGCGTCCACAAATGTTAGTTACATGAGTGGACGCGCTCGAAGAATCTCTTCAAAGGGTCTGACGGTGTTCTGGAAGCTTCTGTTGGTCTCCAGGAGGGAAAAGCCGAAGAAAAGAGACGACTTTGGTTCTCGTGAAGATATAAATACAACTTTCTTGACGTGGTCACACCAAGTAGAATTGTCATATCTACCAAGACCTAATTGTAAATATTTAGTGTCTTTATTCACTATCTATTCATCATTTACTCCTTTACCTATCTATTCATTCTATTTATTTTGTATTTCTTCGGCGAGCACTAGCTTTATTACCCTTTAGGACAATTTGGAGGTGGAATCACGAAAATAGTAAAGGAGTTTCAAGAAGGGATAGAATATAAAAAATAAAATAAATATATCGGTATTCTTTCTCTGACTAAAAGAAATATCCTAAAAGAAATATCCGTAGCTCTGGTCCGTAGGGATGCCAACAGTATCGTATACTTTTCTTTTGGTAAGTAGTTATGAAACTCATCATGCTTAAGAAACGCATAGAAATAAATGTAAATTACATTTTTATTTCTTTTTTCTAAATAAAGCGGCAGAAAGGCATTCCGCTTCTCTTTGATGCTCGAAATTGAATGAAATAGAAAACATGATAATATCAACATGAAGAAGAGAAAGGCGAAGAAATAAAAAAAAAAACGACAAAAGTAAAAAAAAAAAATGGCAATAACGAAAAGGAAAAAAAAAAGAGATAAAGAGAAAAACCTTAAAGATTAAGATGAAGAAGGCAAAGATTAAGCAGATGATAAAGAGGAAGAAAAAGAGTAAAGAAGGGAAAAAAGTGGTACAAAAAAAAAAGGAACAAAAGAAAATCTCATCTGGGGAAACAGACATTCAGGAGTCGGCGGGTGTGTCCTTGTACAAACAAGTCTACGACATGTTTGTGACACGTCCGTGTGCGTGTGAACCGGCCAGGGTCATGTAAGTGAACGAAACATAGAGGAAAATGAGAAGAACAATTACGTGCGTGCGTGTTCGTGTACATATACGTTCAAGTGTAAATATACGTACATGTGTACATGTAAACATCCCTCTACAAGCGGAAAACCATCATCAACTGTAATCTTTATGCAACGTTGATTCTGGAACAAACGAAATGTTGCGAAATATATGGAATGTATCACCATTTTACGAAAAGTATCGACCGTATCGAAAAGTGACGAAAACTAACGAAGAATAACGAAACACACCGGGTGTCGAAAAATAGAGCGAAACGTGATGAAACATAACGAACGCGAACGGAACATTCTGGAAAAGTAACGAAGTGAAGGGACACGTGCCGAAATGTCATGGAGACATGGTGGGGGTGGGGGGGGAAGGCTGTTCTATCAACGAGCCAGTGGTCACAAACCAGCTGTAATTGGGGCGACACGGGACTCTGGAAAGCCGTGGGCAATTGTCTAGACTAAAGGTCTCTTAATTAACCCTTTTCCTACGATGCCGCATTTCAAAGGTTTGTTTTGGTTAACGTAGATGGCTCTCCTTTAAAGTGCTCAGTGGAAATAGTCCCCTTTTACATAGACTATCATTTCATTTTCCTACAGACCTCTCTTCCCAGATCCCGCAAGAGCGTGTTGTCTCTCCTAGGAGGATTCTAACGTAGGGATGGTTCTGACAGTCTGAGAGACTCCGATGGACGGACAGACAGTCACGACGCACGGATGGAATCCAAAAATGGGTTGTTGTGGCAGGAGGCAGAACAACAAACAAACATGACAGCAACGCTAAAAGTAACAAAAAAAACTTTCCTGTATAGTAAGCGCCAAACTGTTTTTATTCAGTTGGGTATAGGACCTCTTTATTAGTATGACGAGTTTCACAAAATTCATTCTGGTCTATGCAAGACGATTTTATTCAGCTGAATAATGAATACTGAGATAAGCTGGTTAAGCTAACTAAACTAAGAACCTCTCTGTTTTGATGACAGTCTCTAGAAATTTTATTTTGGCCAACGCCAAACGGCATCACTGAGCTGAGTGCTGGGCCAAGTGCTGAATGAATGAGAGGACAAATAACCCGCAAAGAGAAGAAGTAATCACCGATAGGACAATTGAACCCTGAGAGAATTATCAACTCCCAGGAGTAAAACTGACCCCCGATATGATATTTGATCCCAGATAGGACAACTAATCCACGAGAGGACAATTGATCCACGATTGGACAAGTGAGCCCAAAGAGGAGAAGTGACCATCGATATCACAATTGATCCCAAACAGTACATTTGTTCCACGAGAGGACACTTGATCTGGAAAAGGAAAAATTACCCTCGAGATGACAATTAACCCTGTTCTTATCGTGATGTTCTATACAGATTCCATCGAAAAATAGCCCATGCGATTCTAATAGGTAGGTTTAGCCTGCACTAAGTCTTGAAAACAACTGATTAAAATAAAAGCTACAAACTGCGGAATTAAAGAGAGGTAACGACGTCGGGGGAAAAGGCTTAAACCCTCCTTTTAATGGCATATCCTGACTGAGAAAGTCTCTTAAAACATTTGCTGTTAATTATGATCTTTGTAAATATCTTCTGGTTGTCGGCAGTTGATTTTATTCAACTGAAGAGAGCTCGAGATGTCGAGACTCTTCTTCGAGTTAGGATATAGTCCTCAACTGAGGAGAATACTCGTGGTCGTGCACCAGCCACAAGTGATATAAGGATGAGAATGAAGGAGACTGCAAGAGACCATAAGGCCTACACTAGGCAATTCCATGTCTCTTACTACCTTTCACTCCTATTCATAGTTATCTAATCTTCTCTTAAAACACTAAGTTATTTTCGGACTCACTACAGTGTAACTAAGTCTATTCCATTTGTTAACCACTGTTGGTAGACCAATTCTTTGCTATTTCCCTCTTAACCTAAGATTGTCCTATCTAAATCCATTACTAAGGCCGGCTACACACGTGCAGTTTAAACTGACAGTTACAACTGTTCAGTTATAACTGTCAGTTGAAACTGCACGTGTGTGGGTATCTCAGTATCACTGAGATACCCACACACGTGCAGTTTCAACTGACAGTTATAACTGAACAGTTGTAACTGTCAGTTTAAACTGCACGTGTATGGCCGGCCTAAGAGTCCTGCCCTGCTATCTTAATATGATGATTTGCCTACATCACCTTTGTTAAAGCCACTGACCTAGTGCCGGCTTTTGAGAGGGATTAACTTGGAAAAGTAAAGTAAAACAGAATAAAAAAAATAGACGCGTGAGTGGGGGATTAATTAGCAGAAAGAGTTGCGGGGATTTTTTGCGATTATCAAATGCGGACATATACTACAATAATCAATTGCTGATTTTTGTTGTGAGGATCAACTGCGCAAGTTTATTGGGACGATTAATTACTTGGGTTAAGTGAAGACGTTAATTGTGAGGATTAATTTCAGGGATTAAGTTGAAAATTAACTGTTCAGAATTACTGCGAGGGTTAATCACTGGGATAATATGTGATTTATTGCATGGATAGACTAAGGGCAATAAATTGCGGGATTGAATTGTTGATGATCTGCCGCGAGCAGCCACTGGAAATTAATCCCATGGTTCATCTGTGAGGATTAATTGCTGGATTAAGTTGCGTGGATCACTAATGGCCATAAAATGTAAAAAGGAATGAAAATGACTAATAGCAGAGGGTTAATTGCAATTATTTTTGTGTTGATTAATTTGGGGATTAATTGCTAAGATTAATTGTTGTCATTAATGGCAGAGATAAATTTAGGTGATAATTGACGGGATTAATTGCAGGAATTACTTGTGGAAATTAACTGGAAGGATTAATTATGAACAATAATTGCAGATTAGATTGCGGTACTTGTTTGCAATTATTTTTGTGTTGATTAATTTGGCGATTAATTGTTAAGATTAATTGTTGTCATTAATGGCAGAGATAAATATAGGTGATAAATGACGGGATTAACTGCAGGAATTACTTATGGAAATCAATTGGAAGGATTAACTATGAACAATAATTGCAGATTAGATTGCGGTATTTATTCGCAATTATTCACTGAAGGAACGAATGTGCGTTATTGCAGTAACTAATGAAGGTCATTAATTGCAGTGATTGTTTACGGCAAATAATAACGAGGAGTAGAAGTGGAAGAAGGAGGATAGGTCTCGGGGAATACTATTAATGATAAGGGATGAGAATATCTCATACGGAGGGCAAAAAAAGAGAAAGATGAATGATAAGAATTTTTTCCCAAATGGTCCCTTTCCCGATATCGGAACCAAATTATTCTTATCTAATCAAACCTGACCTTCCCTTGTCTATCTTGACCTAACTTAACCTATCGTTAACCTGATTTTAACCTATCTTAACCTAACTTAACCTAACTAACCTTTCCTACCTTTACCTTACCTAGCCTAGATAAATCCAATATTTTTGTAATATTGCAAGGAAAAACACGTCACCCAAAATGTAGTAGGAAGGGACACACAAAGAAAGAGTTCTATTTTACGAGAAACATGAAGTGTAGTTGAAGACAGACACACAATCCGACTGGCAGTTAAGCAGCCACACATACATAAATATACACAAATATGCACACACACACACATACATACATACACACACACACACACACACACACACACACACACACACACACACACACATACACACATACACGCACACACACACACACATACATACACACACATAAACACACACGCACGCACACACACGAGCGCGCGCACACACACTAACGACCCATGTACAATACAAAGCAATACAATATTACTGAATCCTTTGTATCAAAGGGAGACCAGTAATTACCCTTTTTTTCATCTTTTATATATTCATGATGTCAACAAGAATTCTTTTTACATCATCACAACATCATCGCGCCATTAGCATTGGGAAACAATAATTCTTTCTCTTACTTTATCTACGATAATGCCAAAGATGAATAAAACCACATGGCTTAGGCCGAAATAAACCCAATAGACATTACTTGGGCGATTAAGCTTACTGGGAGAGTTCTAGAAAATAATATTAAAATGTGAATAGTGGTCTCCAATTAGGGAGAATAAAGAAATATATAAAAAAAAAATATGCAAGTTCAGAACGAAGGCCTGGAAGCCTTGTTGTATTCATAGGCTAAGTAAAGTTCACAGGAGTTCGACAGAATAAAATCTGTATTGTGGATGACTGAAGTAAAAGGGTTCTATACCATAGGACTCTTCAGACGTCATCAAAGCCACTGCACTGTAAACTAATTAAACCTATTCCAACTTATTGTATCCTAATCTAATCTAAATTATCCTAACCTATCCTGATCTAATTCATCCTAACCTAACCCATCCTAAACCCTACCTCTCCTATCCTACCTCTTCCTAACCTAACCTAATCTGATCTAACCTACCTCAACATAGGTAATGTCCTCGTAGGTGAACACTGTCAACAGGCGTTAACTATCATAAACTTAGTTAAGGATATCACCGAATTAGACTGGTTAACCGGGTGTCTTATAACCTTCATTACAATGAGTAGTTCTCACAGCTGAATAGAATCGTTTGGGCAGAATAAAACAAATCATTAACGATATTAAAGTGAGGTGTAGGAGGAGATATGTTTTAATAATACAATATGATGTAATGAAAATGGCTTAGAGATTAGTTCACCGCCACGAGTATGTGTGTGTGTGTGTGTGTGTGTGTGTGTGTGTGTGTAGACTCGTGATCGACAGCTATTTCCCTCCTGGAAGAGAGCTCAGAGCTCGTAGGTCCGATCTATGGGTAATGCTATGGGCCAGAGCTCTAACCACAGCGCCATGAGAGGTGTGTGTGTGTGTGTGTGTGTGTGTGTGTGTGTGTGTGTGTGTGTGTGTGTGTGTGTGTGTGTGTGTGTGTGTGTGTGTGTGTGTGTGTGTGTGTGTGTGTAATCATGGGGCATGTATTCTATATAAAGGAGTATCCACAGTCAACCCAGACAAATTAAAGTAAGACATTTCATTCTCATTGAGAGTCTTTAGTGGCATCAGTCGTGAGGCACAAGGAACAAAAGAAATGAAAATCGTGAACAAAGAAAATGTTTTGCAAACCAAAATTTCAAAGAAAAGCAATAAAAGCACCGTAGGAGTAACAACAGAATTTCAAGGGGCTTCAACATCAAAGGCCAATTTGCAGAGGAAGTAAAGAACAATTTTGAAAAAAGACGAATTTCTGATTCAGCAGGAACCGTTTCTCAGAATTCCAGGCTTCTGTAACTTGAGACCTCGAGGATTTCATGCGCTGTACACAAGTGTATCTGAAGACCAAGTGAGATTAAGACTAAGATTTTTGCGCGTAGTATGAATTTCTTCAAAATTTGTTGAGTTTTGACGATTATATTGAGAGCATGTACACACATATGTACCGATAATGCATCATTAAGTTAAATCATCAAGCCTAAACGATATATTACGATAATATCAAAAAGGAGTCACACAATCAGCCACAGTTTCGGATACCATCAACAGTGACGACTATTGAGAAAATGAAAATAATATTCATATAAACGTCACGTCTCTCCTCAGATTTACTTATAATGCAATGCAAAATGTTAGATCACAAGCTCGGTTTTGTTATGAAATAAGCCACTATTTTTTATACTTTTACGCATTATGAGATAAATAACTAGCTCTACAACTGTATATTTTCTCATCACGAGACCCGGGCTGTGCCCGTCCCTGCTTCGCCTTCGGCGGCCTTCGGCTAGCTGCTTATCGTTCAATAAATTAAAATTCTGTTCAATTGTCTTCGACAATTTTTCCCTCCTGTAGCCTTTTTTTTTTTTTTTTTGAGGCTGGTATTCAGTTGTGACGTCATGTCACCTCTTCGGATTGGCTGGTCCTCAGTCGTGACGTCGTGTCTCTTCTTCTGATTGGCTGATTTCAGCTGTGACCTTATGCAATATTTTCTGATTTCGATTATTTCTGCAAACTATTATTTTTGATATACTATGCTTTGTGTACGTAAAGTGAGAAGCTGTTCTATGCACCCCTACTACCCACACTTTCAGCTAACTGACTTTGGAAGCGATCGTGAAATTTCTTGAACGTTCACGGATTTTTGGCTGCCATGAGATCGGTTCCCAAAGATAGTAAGAAAAATAGTCCACCACCGCATACTAGTTCCCTTCACCTGTTCTTCTGTTTTGCATAAGCCTGGACAGCTCTCGACATCCTCTTCCTCTGTGTCGCGTGGGCCTGGACAGGCGTCGACAACCTCTTCCAAGCCCACGCACCTCTTATCAATTTATGTGTGTGCCCTAAAGGCATACTGAAACTACCGCGATAGCGTCGTTGCATCTCATATTCGATATCATCATATTTCTTTTGCTATTTTTTGAGTTTTAGGTTATATTACATCTTCATTTTCATTGTACACTCGTCTCCCCACCCACTATTAGTTTGTTGAATCGAGACATACACACACACACACACACGCACACACACACACACACACACACACACACACACATATATATATATATATATATATATATATATATATATATATATATACATGTGTGTGTGTGTGTGTATGCATGTATGTATGTATGTATACATACCATCATAATCCACCTATGTGCCAGGTTGGCCACGACACGAAAAAAAGTTAAGGGGGAAAACCTTTGGTGTATGTATTATTTACAATAATAAAAACATATAACATAAATGGACATAGAACAAGAAAAGATAACAATATATGTTACATGAATTAGATATGGATAATTAATTACCGAGTAGCTGGGTGTGCGCTTCTATGCAGCACGTAGGAATAGGTGGGCGAAATGAAGTCTTGATTAAAGTATAGGCGAGTTGTGATTCTGGTTGCTAGAAGTCGCATTATCGGAAAGTCGTCTGGTTCGCTCTTCAGGTCTCGGGAACAAATGAGTTGTTTGAAGAGAAGCTGATGTATGATAATTTCTGGTAGGGGAATAATCTGGTAGTCGGGAACACGTAGTAAATTTTTGATGTTTTGTAGTCGAGAAATAACGGAGAAAGAGAGGTTTTCGAGTCGTACTTATTTCAGCAACAGTCTGGAGATGTCGGATACAATTCGGAAAAACGAAGGCTTTGATCTTCGCGTGGAGATTGAGCAATCGTTGTGGTACAAAGAACATGTTTAGTTGATTTGTCGTAATTGACGAATGTAGAAAAAAATCTACGTAGATTTAGATGACCCGTGGGCGTCTACTTCTTTTCTTGGTTCTCTCTCTGCTTCTCTTCTCGGGTTTTCTTTCGGTAGTCTCTCTGCTTCTCTTCTACTGTATACTGACTCTTTTGGATCGCTCTCTGCTTTGGGTGCTTACGTTTCCGGGATGACAAAACGTTCCCAAAGTAGGTAGTTTCAACCCCTCCAACCAATGGGAAAACAGAATATGCTTTCGGGCCAAGTTATGTAATGTTTCCCAGAGTTTGGCGTCATGATAGAAGGTATGGAAGCGTGTCCCAACAGACGGGTATTGCGCAATGGTACAAATTTAACATATTTATTATGAAGTACAATTTATGAAATACAAATTAGAACATACACAACACATCAAATCCACGCAAGGCGTGCCTTAAAAATACAAACAGGAGACTTTATTCACATAAGAGTGTGACACAGCACAATCACAGGATTCTATTCACGCTAAGGACGTGACACATACATATACAATAAAAACACTAGAAAAAGTGTTCCCAAATGTGGGAGTAGCTACCAGAAGAGAGAAACTAACAAAGCAGAGTTCTTTCATATATATATATATATCTTCAGCGCTACTACGAAGAATAAATTACAATAGGAGGAAAAATCTTACGGACATGTATAAGAGACCACACCATGGTGAAGAAAAAAAAAATCGAAAAGGTAGAGTGTACGGATGGTGTTGTGGCCGTCCTGATAACAAACAAATGGGACAATTACTCACAAATTTGACTTGTTGATAATGCCAAGAT
>NC_134781.1:64885683-64888183 GCF_046742065.1 Oratosquilla oratoria | reverse complement strand
TGGTGGTGATGGTGATGGTGATGATGATGATGATGATGATGATGATGATGATGATGATGATGACGATGACGATGACGACGACGACGACGACGACGACGACGACGACGACGGTTAGAGTTAGGGGAAAGAGGTGGAAGAGGAAAACTTTTGCTGTTTTGCCACTCCTACATATTGACAGAAATGTATTCCTTTTAACGTCCTCCCCTCCATCTTGTGTGTGTGTATGTGTGTATGTATTTACCTAGTATTTATCTAGTTGTACCTTACGGGAAGGGGAGCTATGCTCGTGTGGGTGTGTATGTGTGTATGTATTTACCTAGTATTTACCTAGTTGTATCTTACGGGAAGAGGAGCTATGCTCGTGGTGTCGTGTGTGTGTGTGTGTGTGTGTGTGTGTGTGTGTGTGTGTGTGTGTGTGTGTGTGTGTGTGTGTGTGTGTGTGTGTGTGTGTGTGTGTGTGTGTGTGTGTGTGTGTGTGTGTGTGTGTGTGTGTGTGTGTGTGTGTGTGTGTGTGTGTGCTTGTGCCCGTGTGCACGCGTGCGTGTGTGCGTTTTCCTTTTTTTCAAAACAATTCACTCAACCGCTTTCCGAGTCTTCAGACTAAGTCCCGTCTCATCCGGTGGTGGCCTTTTGCGTGCAAAGACGTTTAGTTGGTCCCCAATGCGTCTTGTTGCATGTTGCCAAGCCCTGATGCCCGAGGCTGTTTACCGGTGAGCAAATACGTCCTCTTAACATCGTTTAACATAGTGAAGCCCTACCCCTCCCAATCCCCCAATATCTCTCTTAATGCTATCGTCAGCTGTAGAAGCGACCTCGGTAACAAACATGATCGAGTGAAGTATAATTTGATTTCAAGGTCGTTTCTTAGGTGAATAAAGGGGATATCACACTGGGCTATTTTTCCTCCGACCTTCGATTAATCGGTGGTACCACCTACCTCCAGAACTTTTTCCGCCATAAAATCATTACGGCTGAGTATTTTGTTTTCAAAACAAAAATACATAGAATGTCATTTAATATGCTGGAGGAAATCTATTTTTCTCCAGCATAATAAAGTCCATCCTAAAATCCGCTCTAACAGTCGGAGGTAAAAATAGCCCAGAGTGATAAGACATTTAAACCGAATGATTTTTGCGTGAGAAACGATCATTGAAATGTGCCATTCTGTTGAATGGATTAGTTCATTGAAGAATTCTGGTGACGTCATGTCGCTTTCAATATGGAGACGACTTAATAGACATTGTTTTAGAAAAAAGGAAAAAGTCTTTATACTATTGATGGTCGTACTCCTTAGTAAAATTAAATCTGTAATTTTCTAGAGCTAATTCACGTTCTTTTTTCAATATAAGATTTCATATAGAACGTAAGTCTTTTTTTTTTTTTACTGTGTATCACACACACTTTTCTTTTAACCATTTTGTATATTCACCACTAAATTTTTTCTAATCATTTCCAAACATTTGAACGTATAGAATAGTTTAAAAAAAATCAACATTCAAACTGCCAGCGAGTAGTATTTGTTTGTTCGTTCGTTTGTTTGTCTGTCTGTCTGTCCACAAAGTATCTTAATTGGTTAACTCGGAATTCGAGAAAACTTTCTGAAAAATCATAAAAAGTTTATTCTATTTTGAGGAAGAACTAAGTACAGAAGTAAATCTACATTTTTTTTTATATCAACAAAGAGAGATAAAGTAATTTTGTGAAAAATCTAAATATGTACAAAATCAATGTCTAGAATTTCAGGCAAAAGGTCAGACATAACTGATTCATGGAAATAATCTCGTCAGTGTAATTCAGTGTGAATTTAATCCGGGCTTGATAAATAAAAATATCATTAATCATTACATTATATGACGTTGATAATTGTGGAAGCTCCATGATCACTTTGTAGATTTATGTTGTTCTCACTACTATTTGTCAATTTCCTCTTTATAGTATATTTTTCATTTCAGCAATAAAATACCTGATCAAACATTATCACTATTTCTATTTATTTATATATTCATCTATCTACTCAAACAGCACTATTCTTTCATGATTTTAAGACGTTATCTATTCTGATATATATTTTCATATATACATATATATTATCATTCTAAGATATATCATATTATGATATGTAATACATATTATTCATAAACACTATTCTTCCCCCAAGATATATATCTAGTATCCTAAGATAAGATCGCCTGAAGACACGGTCCATTATCTTGTCCTAATATTTCTCATTAGTTCCTATTTTGTCTGTGTCTTTCTCAGAAAAATGAAGTTACTTTCTTGACCATCATATTTTCTCGTTCTCCACCGAATTCAAATTTACTCAAGACCATAAGCCTCCCACCTCGCACCCCCCATCGTTATCCTCCCTCCTCCCTTCCCCGTCCCTAATGACAATAACTCTTTCCTTCTTCCGTAGATTCTTTAAGATAAACACAATTTCCCTCCCGAGTGCCATCGCGTTCTCTCGGCAGACTCTCCTGACCACAATGTCTTCTTCTTC
>NC_134781.1:64858183-64878183 GCF_046742065.1 Oratosquilla oratoria | reverse complement strand
ATTAACACACACACGCACACACACACACACACACACACACACACACACACACACACACACACACACACACACACACACACAACACACACACGCACACAGATACACACACACACGCACACACACACACACACACACACACACACACACACACACACACACACACACACACACACACACACACAATATCGGACAGGTTAGAAATTTATTATCATTTGAAAGAGAAAAAACATGACAAAATGTGTCTTGTTGAAAAATCTGTTGAATAAGAATTTGTATATCAAAGTTAGAGGTGGAAAGTACACCTTGTGAAAAAAATGACAATGGAAATACAATGAGAGAAGAAAAACATGAAGGTGAATAATGTGGAGCTTGGAGAAGAAAAGGTAGATATGTTGAATATGGTGATGATAGTGAAAAAACACCACTGTGGCGTGCGTCTCTCCCCAAAGACGGGATCTACTGATAGATATGTCCACTCACCCGAAGAAAATTATTGATAGAATGAAAACCTGGCATTGTTGGGAGATTTTAATTATGTACAGGTAAACTGGGAGGAATGGAACGTAATTGGAAATGGACAAGCATATTCACGAACTCCTCCTAGGTTTTTCCAGATAGACCCCTATAACCATATATATTCTGAAACCTTATAACACAAGGTACTTGGATAATTATCTTTTGTTTGTTTGTTCACGAACTCCTCCTAGGGTTTTGCAGATAGACACCATAACCATATATATTCTGATACCCTATCACTCCGGGTGCTTGGATAACTATACTTTATTTCCAGAAAAATTACTTTGGTTAGGGTTAAGGGTTAAAGTTAGGTGGGGTATGGTTAGGTTAGGGATTATTCACGAACTCCTCCTAGGTTTTTGCAGATAGACCCCTATAACCATATATATTCTAAAACCTTATAACCCAAGCTACTTGAATAACTATCATTTGTATCTTCTATAATAAAGTAGCAGCCTCTGTCTGTTCACGAACTCCCCATAATACCATATATATTAACCATAACCCAGGATACTTGGATAAGTATATCTTATTTCCAAAGGGTGTCTCCCTCCTCAAACTGATTTTTTTTTTTTACTTTCTTAACACTTTATTTTTGTTGCATTTTCCACTGAGTTATACGTGTAACTTTTCTCCACAAATTCTATAAAAATTAAAATGATCATCATTTGCCCGCAGCAACGCGCGGGTAATTTGACTAGTATGTATATATATATATATATATATATATATATATATATATATATATATATATATATATATATATATATATATATATATATATATATACATACATACATACATACATGTTTGTGTGTGTCTCTGGGCGTGTGTGTGTGTGTGTGTGTCTGTGGGCGTGTGTGTGTGTGTGTGTGTGTGTGTGTGTGTGAGTATGTGTGTATCTGATCACTATGATATATTCAGCCTCTGATACAACAACTCATTTTATCTGACACGTGCCTCTCCTCGTATTGATTCTTTGTTCATCTATTTGGGCGACATCATGGGATCACACATCAGTATGGAGATTCAACTCCTCCTCCTCCTCCTCCTCCTCTCCTACTGTTCCTCCTCATCCCCCTCTTCTTACACCACCTCCTAAACTTTTTTCACCTCATCTTCATTTTCCTCCTCATACTGCCCTGGTTTCTCCTCATGGTTCTACACATACACGAATGCATGCATACATGCATACATATATACATATATATTCAGACACACACACACACACACACACACACACACACACACACACACACACACACACACACACACACACACACACACACACACACACACACACACACTATATATATATATATATATATATATATATATATATATATATATATGTATGTATTTATGACGGTGATGATCATATTACCTTCTCTGGATCTCGTTTTATCCTGTCTCATTGCGTGCTTAGAAGCCTTACAATCGAATAAATTAATTCTCCTTCACACGTTTACCTTAGTAATTCATTTAAAAACAAAAACACATTGATAAACAAAGATAGTGGTAAGTAAATAGATAATATTTATATTAAATGATACAATAAATACATAAATGAATAAGTATCCAAAGGTCTAAGAAAATACGTAATCAAACAAACAAGTAAACAAACAGATGAATATAAATTAATAAAATGAAAACAGGAATACAAGTAAATCATTATTGAAAAATAAGCGACAAACTATTGTATATAATCGAGTAAATAGGTATTCAAATGAGTAAATGCATACTTAATATGGTATTTTTCATTATCCTATCCTATCCCTTCGATGTCATACTTTATAGATTTTATTATGAGAATCTAGGGCTTAATGGTTTCTCGATTAAATGTTTTAAATATAATTTGGTTTACGGATTGTACGAATCCGGCAGATGCTGACAAAAATGTCTGAGGAAACAATACATGGGAATAAAATTCTAGTGATTGAGCAAAGGCTTTCATTATATTGTCTCTCCAGTGACATATTCTACAGATATCTTTTTAGCAGCCACAAGGGGATTTCCTTTAGTCGAAGTAAGTTTTAGGCTCTTATTGAAGAAAGTCACTTAGCCCTGCTGCCGCCAGAAGATTTTATTCGGCTGCAGGAAACCCTTCTCCCTTTCGTTGCGAAAGAGTGAAAGCTATCTCAATCCACAGATATATAATAGTTATCTATGCTCTAGACTATTTTGGCTTAACCTTCTGCTGTGGTCAAAGACTCTTTGTCTTTTGTTCTTTCACAAGGGAAGAATTCATTATTGGAATGCAAACTTCGTTTTGTAATATTTATACTGACGGGCGATTTTTTTCAGCCAAGGAAAGTCTTTCACAAACTCAAAAGAGTCAGGGTCCTCGAGGTTCTGAAGACCACTTTTTGTGGTCTTCTATCGATTAATTCGACGAAGACCTGGAAGAGTTCCCATTGCGGTTTTTGACCCGACGACCGCAAGAACAACGGGCAGGCCATGTCGTCTTCCAGAAATTTCCGCAAAGATTCTTTTTTCCTCATCTTTGTCTTCTTTTACTTCTTGCTCAGCTTCATTTCTCTTTCATTCAATTTTTCTTCATCAACTTCTTCGTTTTTTTTCTCCCTTTTCTTTGCCTTCTCTTTTGTTGTTTTCTCTTTCTTATTTATTGCTTGATTAGCCTTCTGCGCCTACTTCGTCTTTGTATTCTTTTTATTCAGAAAAGTTTGGGGGAACTACATAGTTAACGCTCAGTAAATCGGCAATTAAGGTTAATTGGGAAAGTCGGACAACCACATTTAAAATAAATAAAATCGTCTACCATAAGCCAGAACAAATAAGACATCATCATCGAACGGAAAAAAAGTGTCTTTATTCTTTCACTAAGAAAAGGAGACAACGCAACGAAGCCAATGGAAGAAGAGGTCGAGGTGTCAGAAATTCATTTGTTGCGATTTTCAATGGGAGTTCCGAGAAGGAGGTGAGAAATAACTACCACATCACCTCTAGAGCAAGGTTGAGGTCTGCAGTCCCGCAGATCTTTAAAAAAAAAAAAAAAAAGAAAAAAAAAAAAAGAGGAGAGAGAGAGAAAGGCTCGGAGAGAAGACAAGGAGAGCCGGCGCTCAAGATGGTCTTGCCAAGTGAAGAGGAGAGAGGAGTATGGTGACGACAGAACCTACAAGACATCGAAAAGGCAGGGAGAGCGAGAAGAAAGATTCGCTTCAGCAACTGTGACGGAAAAATTAGAAAGATGTTTCGTTTTTCTAGGATAAGGCAATATTATTCAGCATTGGAAATATTTGTATAATCTATTTGCAACGTGAAATAAAAATAAAAGATAAAATATTACAAAAAGGTAGTCGTATTAATAAAACAATAAAATGCATTTAAATAAAACTATAAAATTAATATATGAAATATACATACAAAAGAAAGGAAAACAAAATAAAAATATTACTTCTTTTAGCTCAGTATCATTTCAGTGAGTATCTGTGATGTGTATGTGTGTGTGTGTGTGTGTGTGTGTGTGTGTGTGTGTGTGTGTGTGTGTGTGTGTGTGTGTGTGTGTGTGTGTGTGTGTGTGCTAACTTGAGTCCAACTGCTGGCGGCAAATCTAAGTTTAATGGAACGGGCACTAATATACTCGTACAGCCGACAGAGCCTTCGGTGCTTCCTGTCTGTCATTAGAGCAACAGTGGTCCCTGTTCCTGGAAGCCCCGGCACAGACCCAGAAGCCTCCGTAGCCGGGGGCTATTCCGGTACAGGTTTCCGGAGGGAGTGTGGGTGGAGGCGCGGGTGGTCCAAATGTGTTCCCGGAGGATTACCTGGAGACTCCAGAAGCAGAAAACCTTCCGCCCGGAATTTTCGAGGTTTTGCGAAGTAGACCGTCTACTTTCAACTTGGTCCGTAGTTGATCTTTTTTACTTATATTTATTTGATTTATTCATCTATTTATTTTTTTATTTACTTATTTTTGGATCGTACGGCCATGTTCAGGTGAAAGAAAAAAAAGTGCTGGTAGACATATAAGAGAGAATAAATAAAGTGAAGTAGAATGAAGAGATTGATAAAAAGAAATCACCCTTTTAAAATTAGACTGTGCACAACTTTCTACAGGCAAACAAGGTCACTCACAGCATGTGGGTTGTTCCACAAAGCCCTTCATTACGGTGACATACTCTAGAAGCTTTATTCTGTTTGACGCCATACTACTTTATTCAGCAGAGTCTACTTTCGCTTTCATTATCTTCTGTTTTGATTGTTGTCAATTTGAAGTTTCGGCTACCGCTTCTCTCTCTTATCTGTTTTACCTTATCAATCTGTCTTTTTTCCGTGGACTTCAACGGTCCGTTGAGGAGTACCTTGCTATAGAGAACTGGCTAAAGGCAGACAATTTGATTCAGCTGGGCGATGCTTCCAGTCCTCAGAGTGAGCCTCTCTCGGCTCACTCATTGAAGTCTCGTCCTACCTTAAGAACTTGATTTTGGTAGACGTCAGGAAATTTTATTCATGTAAGGAGGAAACCACCCATCCGAACATCAATCACCAATTTACAATTTTCAGTGTTCTTTTTCTCTCCTCCTTTGTTGTCTTCCTCCTCCTCCTCCTATCCTTCTTCTTCTTTTTCTTCGTTTCTTTCTTCTTCTTCTTCTTCTTCTTCTTCTTCTTCTTCTTCTTCTTCTTCTTCTTCTTCTTCTTCTTCTTCTTCTTCTTCTTCTTCTTCTTCTTCTTCTTCCTCTTCTTCTTCTTTTTCTTCGTCTCTTTCTTCTCCTTTTTTTTCTTCTTCTTCTCCTTCGTCTCTTTCTTCTTCTTCGTCTCTTTTCTTCTTCTTCTTCTTCTTCTTCTTCTTCTTCTTCTTCTTCTTCTTCTTCTTCTTCTTCTTCTTCTTATTCTTCTTCTTTTTTCACTTCTTCATTTCATTATTCTCTAGGCTCAACTTCAATATATGAATAACTGAATAAACAAAAACAAAATTTCGCGTGTCCTTTTCTTTTAACCCTGAGACGATAAGGATCATTCTTATATAATTCTTCTGGCACTCGGCAGGCGATTCAATTCACCATAGGGGATTTCCCTTATCAAATCGACAAGAAGAGCATGACAGACAAAACGCTCATTTTACTTTCTGTGAAATTTATGGTCAGAGGAAGATTTGGTATCCCGCCAATCTTTGTCACCGCCAAATAGATTACAATTCAATTTGTTACATACACCGGCTCCTGGCAGTGATGGAGATGATGACGATAAGGGTGGAGGAGATGACGGTGGTAGAGGCTAAGGAAGAGGAGGAAGAGGAAGAAGAAGATAGCAGGAGGAGAAGGAAGAGGAAGAAAAGAAGGAGGATGAAAAGAAGGAAGAGGAAAAGAAAGAGGAGTAGAAGGAGGAAGAGGAGGAAGAGGAGGGGGAGGAAGAAAAGGAAAAGGAATAGTAAAAGGAAGAGGAGGATTAGAAGAGGAGAATGAGGAGGAGGTTGAAGAGGATATTGAGGAGGAAGAGAAGATGTAGATGGAGGAAGAGAAGGAAAGGGAAGAGGAGGATATGGATGTGGAGGAGCATGAGGAGGAGGAAGAAAATGAGGAGAAAGAGGAGCAAGAAGAGGAATAAGAGTAAAAAGAGGACATAGAAGAGGAGGAAGAGGTGGAGGAAAAGAATAGGGAGGAGGAGAAGGAAGAGAAGGAGAAGGAAGAGGAGGAGGAAGAAGAACATGTGGATGGTGAAAAGGATGAGTAGGAAGAGGAAGAGGGGGAGAAGGAAAAGGAGGAGTAGGAGGAGGAGGAGGAGTAGAAGCAGGAGGAGCAGGAGGTTGAAGAGATGGAAGAGAAGAAGGAGGAGGAGGAAGAGGGGATGGAGGAGGAGAAGGAGGGGATGGAAGAGGAGGAGGAGGAGGAGGAGGAGCAGTAAGAGGATGAGGTGCAGGTTTATTTTCTGTCATCAATATCGAGAGCTTCTGTCCTTGTGGGTAATATGTTTATTAATGGAATCAACAATTGTGACTGCTCTTCTTGTGAGCAAAAAGTAATAAAATATATTCCCTTGATAGACAAATGCTAAAATTAGAAGAAAAATGTTATGCACTCTAACATGTAACCTACTGACTATCAAATGACTAGCTACGATCAATATTTTGATCAAACCTGCAACAAACTGCACTGTCATATAGCAGGTTGTTATCAACGACTTGTGACATAAAAGAATACTTCATTTACAAACACATTCTGAACCAAACCCTAGTCTATGAACTGAGGAACTCTCAGTATGAATATGGAATAAGGAACCGTTGGCAGTGTTGGGATGGTAACGCCGATGCAGAGACATCTAAAGAGGACATTTAAGAAACGTAGCGTGACGAAAGGATAATGATCAGTATTGAACTGACGTTTTTTCCAATCATAAAAAAATTATGTGTCACTCTGGTCCGTAGGGGTGTCACTAAAGTCCCTGGATTTATGATTTCATAACATTTATTGAATCAATAGTCCATACAACAAATAACATAAAATGACTTAATATGAAATGAGATATATACCAACATTAATGACAAGTATAATAACATATTAAAAAGAAAGAATATATCAACAAATACTAACAAGCAATAAGAGACAGTATATGATAACAATAACAACAAAAGTGAGAACGACAACATAAAGTACTAACATGTAACGAGAACCTGGTGGCAAATGCAGAACGAGCACATTCGCTCAGGCTCTGGGATATAACCAAAATTGGCCATCACCCTGAATCATTACCATGACCAACAATTACCAGTTACGATCGCCATCATCAGATGCAAGATGGCCGTCGACAGCAAATGTATCTCAACGAAAGAAATGGTGTCAAGAGTACCACATGAATATATATATATATATATATATATATATATATATATATATATATATATATATATATATAATATGTATGATATATATATGTATATATATAATATATATATGTATATATATAATATATATATGTATATATATAATATATATATGTATAATATATGTATATATGTATATATATATGTATATATACATATTGTGACATTCCTATTAGGCCTCATCCTAACTGCCCTCGGATGATTTTAATCAATTTAAGGATATAACAATGAGGTCTTGATTGTTGGGGGACCCGTTGATTTTTTTATTTTTACATTTTATTTATATGATTGACATGCTTTATAGGCCTCATCCTAACTGCCCTCGGATGATTTTAATCAAATTAAGGATATAACAATGAGGTCTTGATTGTTGGGGGACCCGTTGATTTTTTTTATGTTTACATTTTATTTCTATTTATTTTACTTATTACTTTATTCGTTCTTGGTCTAGTTTGCAAATACGTCATTTCCGATGTATTCAACACCTTCTTACGGTGTCATCAGGCGATTTCATTCAGTCAATACAATCTTAATGAAACCTCTTTGCTGTGATGACACACTTTACATATTATCTTCTGGCTGGCTGATACCAGGCGGTTTTATTCAGCTAAAATCAGGAGTTCGTGCTCCAGTATGTGTTTTCATTTTAGTGTATCTTTCCCTTGACATAGATATTTTACAGCAAAAGGTATTTGCTACGTCAGTGAATCTGCAATGACGCCATAATAACAAAAACAGGAGAAAAGATGGAGAGAGATTGAGATAGATTGAGAGAGAGAGAGAGAGAGAGAGAGAGAGAGAGAGAGAGAGAGAGAGAGAGAGAGAGAGAGAGAGAGAGAGAGAGAGAGAGAGAGAGAGAGAGAGAGAGAGAGAGAGAGAGAGACAGAGAGAGAGAGGGAGAGAGAGGGAGAGAGAGAGAGCAAAAGGAATGACGGTAACAAAACTCAACGGTTGGGGGAAGTGACAAACTGCGGTGTGTTGTGGCATTGTGGCAACCAGATGTGCGAGTGCCACAGGGTAGCGACTTGGAGCAGCTGCGGCGTGTCAACAGAATGGGTCTTTGAATAGAGTAGGAAGAGGAGGAGGAGGAGGACAGGAGGAGGAGAGGGAGGAGGAGCAGGAGGAGGAGGAGGAGGAGAAGGAGACGGAGGAGGAGGAAACGGAGTAGGAGGGGAGTGTGGAGGCCAACAAGAAGAAAAGGGCAGAGACTAAAAAATGTAGGGGACACGGGGGGGGGGGGGTTCGCGAGCAAAGCCACCTTCACCGCTACAAGTGCGGATGGCACAGTAAGGCGGACAGGCTTGGCTGAACTGTGGAGGAGTAGGAGGAGGAACAGGAGGAGGAGGAGGAGGAGGAGGAGGAAGAGGAGGAGAGTCAGCAGTTGCAGGATATATATATATATATATATATATATATATATATATATATATATGAGAGAATTACGCTAATGGCAGCGACATCAAACCGATAATTTTTATGACAGTTGCATGCGGGGCTCGAACCCGCTGTACTCGGCTATCCGTAAATTAACTGTACGGCGCCCTAGACCACTACACCACAGAGACTATAAAATCCTTGAAACCTGGAATCAAACTGATTCCCGAGGGAAGGAAGATCACTTATTACGGCGATCCGAATTCCTGTATTACTCAAGGACCAGCCCACCAGTGGTGTGGGGTAAGGACCGGGACGAACCCCTTTCACGCTTATCGCCATTGTAACTATAAGAGAAATACACTAATGGCAGCGACATCAATCCGATCATTTTTATGACAGTTGCATGCGGGGCTCGAACCCGCTGTACTCGGCTATCCGTAAATTACCTGTACGGCGCCCTAGACCACTACACCACAGAGACTATAAAATCCTTGAAACCTGGAATCGAACTGATTCCCGAGGGAAGGAAGATCACTTATTACGGCGATCCGAATTCCTGTATTACTCAAGGACCAGCCCACCATAGTTACAATGGCGATAAGCGTGAAAGGGGTTCGTCCCGGTCCTTACCCCACACCACTGGTGGGCTGGTCCTTGAGTAATACAGGAATTCGGATCGCCGTAATAAGTGATCTTCCTTCCCTCGGGAATCAGTTCGATTCCAGGTTTCAAGGATTTTATAGTCTCTGTGGTGTAGTGGTCTAGGGCGCCGTACAGGTAATTTACGGATAGCCGAGTACAGCGGGTTCGAGCCCCGCATGCAACTGTCATAAAAATGATCGGTTTGATGTCGCTGCCATTAGCGTATTTCTCTCATGGTTACAATGGCGATAAGCGTGAAAGGGGTTCGTCCCGGTCCTTACCCCACACCACTGGTGGGCTGGTCCTTGAGTAATACAGGAATTCGGATCGCCGTAATAAGTGATCTTCCTTCCCTCGGGAATCAGTTCGATTCCAGGTTTCAAGGATTTTATAGTCTCTGTGGTGTAGTGGTCTAGGGCGCCGTACAGGTAATTTACGGATAGCCGAGTACAGCGGGTTCGAGCCCCGCATGCAACTGTCATAAAAATTATCGATATATATATACATACATATATATATATATATATATATATATATATATATATATATGCTAATAAGAACACGGGTACGTGTGTTCATTTATGCAAAGTAGACCACTTTTTCCAAGTGGTCTACTTTGCATATATATATTCAAAATTGTGAGATAATGCACCTTCTTACCGTAGATTATTGTGATATCTTTCACTAAAAATAATTATATATATATATATTTTAATTTTTTCACATCTATGGAAGTAACGTCTACAGTAACATTGCATGAACAAAAAATCCAAGCAGATAAGAAACAAAAAAAAAATTAATATAAACTTATATTTGTGATTTCTGTTGAAGATTTCGGTGAAAAATAAAACCTAATTGTATTAAATCTATTTATTTATGTATTCACTTATTCGTTTATTATTTTTCTACATATTCAATTTTCGTGGGAGTTACCTTATCTACATGATCTATACTCATGACTGTTAAACGCTCCTGTCCCTTGTAATCTTTCTATTTCTATATGACAGATCAATATGCTTTAATATTATAACCATTTTATAAGCAACGGTAAAGGAACAGCTTTGTTAGGAAAATGTTTTGATGTTTCTTGCCAAGTATAACGTTTCTAAACTTTCACCAGTTACTTCACGGTATGTCTATTGCATATATGCATATACACACGCGCATACCAACGAGCGCCCAGGCACGCACGCACGCACACACACACACACACGCGCGCACAGACACACACACACACACACACAATTACCCATAAATTGGGCCATATATGAGCTTTAAGCTCTCATCTTAGAGGGTAAAAGCTGTCGATCACGAATCCAACACGTGACCCAAGACCATGGTGAAATACAAACACACGCGCGCGCGCATATGCATAAGTACACGTACACAAACATACACACACATATATATATAATATATATATATATATATATGTGTGTGTGTGTGTGTGTGTGTGTGTGTGTGTGTGTGTGTGTGTGTGTGTGTGTGTGTGTGTGTGTGTTTGTGTGTGTGTGTGTGTGTGTGTATGCGGGTATAATATATATATATATATATATATAATATATATATATATATATATATATATAATATATATATATAAGACACCCCTGTATCAGTTTATGGAAATTAGAAGCATTGGATGCTCTGTATATTACGACCACTAACTGTGGTCCTCTTCATACATATAATATAAGAGTGAAAGAGGAGGGCAGAAAAATGTGAATGTAAAAAAACATTGGAATGTGGAAAGAGAAAAGAAGAGAGAATAAATGAGATGACAGGAGATTAGGGAAGAGGAGAGGAGAAGAGATGATAGGAGAGGAGAGGATAGGAAAGGGGAGGACTGGAGAGGAGAGGAGTGGAGAGGAGAGGTAATGAGGTCGAGATGAAAAGGTGTTGTGGTAACGGCCCCTCAATGGAGGTGCGGAGAGCAATAAAAGTGAGGATGGGGGAGGGGGGAGGGGAGGGGGAGGGGAGGGGGAGGGGGAGGGGACAGGGGAAGGGACAAGGGAGGGGACGGAGAAGGGCTCGAAGGCATAGGAAAAGAGGGAAGGGGAAGAAGAGGGAAATGGAGGGAAGAGAATAAAAGTGAAAATGGATAAGAAGGTAAGAAAAGGAGGTGGAAGGGTAAGGAATGAGGAAAGGGAGGGATGGTTGTGTAAATGAAGGAAAGGGAAGTCTGGAAGATGAGGGAAAGGAAAGAGAAGGTAGAGGAAAGCGTAAAATAGGAGGTGAAGGGGAGGTAGAGGAAGGATTGAAAGGAGAGGGAAGGGGAAGGGAGGGAAGGGGAGAGGAAAGGAAGATGGGAAATGAAGGGAGGAAGAATGAAGGGAAAGGGAGAAAAAGGGAAAAGGAGGTGAGGGGAGGGAAGGGAAGGGACCAGAGAGGGGAGAAGGGAAGGGGAAAGGAGAGGAAGAATGTAAGGGGAGAGTTTGGAGTGAGGGAGGATGGGGAGGAAGGAGGAGGTGAGGGGAAGTGAGGGCGAGGAGGAGGAGGGGAAAAGAGGAGGGGAGAGTATGGGAGGGGTTGATGGTGAGGGAAGTAAGGGAGGAGTTGAGGGGAGGTGAGGTAGGTATGAGAGAGAATTGAGGAAGGAAGGAGGAGGTGAGTTGAGGTGAGGAGAGGTGAGGGGAGAAGTGATGGGAGGTGATGGGAGGGGAATTGAGGGTAAAGAAGATAAGAAGAGGGGAGAGGAAGAGAAGAGAAAAAGAACGAGGGAAAAACGAAAGATGGAAAATGAAATGAATAAAAGAAAGAAATGTAAATGAGATGAATAATGCATGTAGCAATTAGAATGACAGAAGAAAAGGAAAGCGGGAGATGACAGAGAGAAAGCAGAGGATGGAGAGGAGAAGAGAGAATGATAGGAAGAGGGGAGAGAAAGAGGAGGATAAGGAAGAGAGGGAGAGAGAGCGGAAAGCTGATGAGAGAGAGAGAGGGAGGAGTGAGAGAGAGAGGAGAGAGAGAGAGAGAGGGAGAGGGGGAGAGAGAGAGAGAAAGGAGAGAGAGAGCAGAGAGAAAGAGAGACGGGGAGGAGAGAGAGAGAGAGAGAAGGAGAGAGAGAGAGAGAGAGAGAGTAGGAGAGAGAGAGAGAGAGAGAGAGAAGGAGAGAGAGAGAGAGAGAGAGAGAGAGAGAGAGAGAGAGAGAGAGAGAGAGAGAGAGAGAAACAGAGAGAGAGAGGAATGATGGAAGTGTGAAGAGTGAGGAGGGCTTGGGAGAAGAACGGGGAGATGAAGAAAATTAGTGAGGTGAAGGAGGAGAGGACAAGCGAGCAGGTGTCCTGAAGTAAATGGGGGGCTTGCTATGGGTGTTTGGACGGTTGTGAGCAGGTGTGGGTGCGTGTAGGTGGGCGTGGGTGGGTGGGTGTAGGTGGGCGTGGGTGGGTGGGTGTAGGTGGGTGTGGGTGTTTCCTATGCTAGCCATTATTACTGGCTGGCTCGATACAGTGACCAAAGTCCGAAGCCAGGTCATAAAAGTCGTTTCTCTCGTGAATAACTGGGACGGGAATCGGGTAAACAGTAAAGACATGACCTCAGCTCCACCTAATAGTAATTCCGTTGCGTGAATTACCAGTATTATCTACGCTGCGTGGAGATTGGTTCCGTCCTCCCTATCCTTCATCTTCAAGGAGAAATGAGAATCACCTCCGTAATGAAAAAAAAAACTGCGAAAAATCATATATATACTTACATTTACTATCAAGCAAACTACATTAAGTATTATCATAGTGTTCTAAAAGGTTTGTTCAGGTTTGAGTATTATTGAATATCAAGAACGAAACGTTCCGGTAATAGCGACAAGACTGATTAGCAAAACTCTATACCATGTAATCAATGAACAAACCTGGAACTAAAGTCCCGTGTTTGCCTTATAACCAGGGGGCCACTAAGGGTCTGCTGGAGTTTCATTAGTGGAGTCACAGACCAAAATTGGTGGTAATCAGTGAATACCCGACGGTTCTATTCGGTACTGAAACGAGGCCTCTAGAAGGTTAAGAAACAGTAATACATACGTATGGGGGATATGTGGAAAACAAGTTTGAGAACCAATGGTATAATATGTATTTGCCCTCTCCACCAGCCTCCGTGGGGAAATGAAAATAAGTAAACAGGGGTCCTCCAACCCCGACTCCATTTGAAATTTTGATTCCTCTAAATCTAAGTTGAATTTTTTTGTTTTTTCGAAATTTCACGAAATCGAATTCGATCCTAAGAAATACTACCAGTGACTAACTCTTGCCCTAGCAGGCCAACCACACACACACAGGGCAGTTGAGAACCTCTTGTTCGTTGTGTCACGTTTGTAATCGTCCACGCCTCGTATGCTCAAAGGCTTCAGATTGGTTCCCAACGATCGAGCAACACATCAAGTAACCTTTGACACAATCGAAACCCCGGGATATTGGACACTTCGAACGTGAGAATATGTTCCTCTCAGATGAATACAATTCTCCAGCGACAGGGAGGACACATCTGAGGACAGAATCACCAAAGATGTTGGACCTTAGACCACTTTGATGGTCCTCACGTCTGAATAAAATCGCCTGGCGCCATCTCCCTTATGCATGGCTTGTGATTCTTGAACTTCAGGCAATGAGTGACCTCCGGTGACCTAAGGGTGACCTTGTCTGACCAATGTCTGACTTTATCTCAACGTCCTCAGGAGGGACTACGTTATAATGTAAAGTTACAAAGATAAGGTTTTGGTCAATGGGAAATAAAAAAAAATCGTAGAAAACGCATATATATCAGTGTTGTAAAGATTTTCTCTTTTTATTTTCTATAGTCTTGTCACAAAGAATCTTATACCTTTTGAATTTCCTTTCACATCAAAGACCAAGTTTCCAAATGAACAGCAGTAAGTGTTACGAGTTACCTAAACATTTAGACTAACAACAGACGATTTTATTAAGCACAGGAAAACTGCTTGACTCTCCAAAGGACCTAAAACTAATTTAAATTGATTAATTTACGAGGGCTGGAGAACAAGTAACGTCTCCTGATAATCCAGCAAAACTGTATATCAAGAGAATCCAGTGCCTTATGAAGATTGAGCAACGTGATCTGATTGGCTCTTCATGCATAGGTTCCCAAAGTCTTACACAGATATTGCAGATGTTTGCTATAAATGAATAGATAGATAGATAAATAAAGAAATAAAGAAATAAACGAGTAAATGAATGAATAAATTAAATAAAGAACTAAATAAATGAAAAATAAAATATCGTTGAAATCGATGTGATGTTACTCTCAATCTCCACCCCCATTGCTTCTCCGGTGGCGGTGTATGAAGTCATGTCCCTCCGTCATTCTCCATTTGTCTCTCTGGTCGTTTTCATTTGTACCTTCTTCTATAGGGCCTAGAGATGTCTACAGAATAATAAAGACGTTTACCATATATTCAGAAGGAGTATAATCATATATTATATTCTCGTATATGTATATATATATATATATATATATACATATATATATATATGTATATACATATATATACATATATATATATATATATATATATATATATATATAAAACAGTCAAACATAGCATCAACCATCTAGGGGGGGGCCAATTTCTCCGAAGGTCGGACAAACTTCCTTGCCTATGTTGATGATGTGGACGTTGTGGCCGAGACCGTAGAAGAAATCAACGAAATATTTACAGTATTCCAAAGAATAGCAGAACAGATAGGTCTAAAATGCTATCATTAGAAGAGAAATGATGAAGCTGTGTAGAAATGGCATTTACGCACCAGGTCAGGAGCAAGTTGGATCTCTAAATGGGCATACTCAACTACCCGGGGACTATTATCAGTGAGAGAAATGGAATTGATTTAGAAGTAAATGAAAGAACAGCTGCAGGAAACAGATGCTACCATTCCCAGTCATCTGTAATGAAGAGTAGAGCCATCAGCATAAGAACTAAGCTAAGAATATATAATTCTGCAATACGACCAACTCTCCTGTACGGAAGTGAGACGTGGACAGTGACAAAACAGAGAAAGTAGAGACTGGAAATATTTTAAAACAACATCCTCAGAAGAATCCTGGGCCCAGCACGTGACGAAGAAGAGGGGAGGTGGAGACGCGGGCATACCAGGGAAATCCGAGATGAGAGCGGCCAGCCGTAGTGAAATGCGGGGAGGAAGAGCAAGGCGGGCTGGACACTTTTGTCCGAATGGAAGCACACAGGCTACCAAATAAAGTGACAGAATGTGGAATACAGGGTAGACGACCACTAGGGAGACCCAGGCAAAGATGGGTGGATGGAGTAAAGAAGGACGTAGAACAAGTGGTACCAGGACTTGATTGAAAAGAATTGGCACAGGATAGAACCATCTGGAGAGGCATAGTGAAGGCGGTGATGGGCATTGAGCCCTGACAGAACAACAAAGTATATATACAAATATATATATATATTCATATATATATATATATATATATATATATATATATATGTATATAATATGCATATATATGTATATATATGTATATATACATATATATACATATGTACATATATATAATATATATATATACATATATATATACATAATTTATATATATATATATATATATATATATATATATATATATATATATATATTTAGCGTCTCATCTTGCCTGCTGCCCAGGTACTCCTGACGCGTCTACTAACGATGCTTCTGGCCCCTCCATCACAATTCAAGTCATCAAGGATCTGATGATGATCAAATTACATAGAGCAGCTTGCGGGAGGGGAAGAAAGGAAGAGGAGGCGGAGGAGGAGCAGGAAGAGAGGAGAAGGAAGTCATGGAGGACAAGTAGGGGAGGAAGAGGAGGAGGAGAAAGAGGTTATGCAGGACAAGGAGGGGAGGAAGAGGCGGAAGAGGATAACAAGAGGATTGGGAAGAAGAGGAGAAAGAGGATGAAGAGAAGAATGAAGAGGATGATGAGGACAAGGAATATAAGAAGATAAAGGAGGCAGAGGAGGGAGAGGAATAGGGAGATGAGGAGGAGAAAGGAGAATAAGAGGAGAAAGAGGAATAGTAAGAGGAAGAAGACGAGGAGAAGGAAGAGGATGATGAGTGAAAGAAGGATGAGGAGAAAATAGGAGGAAGGAGAGAAAGAGGGTTAGGAGGAGGAAGAGGAGGAGAAAAAGGAGAAGAGGAGGAGAAAAAGTAGGAGGAGGAGGAAAAGAAGAGAGGAGGAGTCAGTATGAAGGAAAGGGCCGAAGGAAGAGAAAGAGAAAAGAGAAAGCAGAACGATGATAGATGAAAAAAAAAAACAATAAAAGAGGGAAAAGAGCAAAAAACGAAAAAAACATGAATAAGGAAAGAACTTGATGTCAAAAGAGGAAGCGGAAAAGAAAAAGAGCGTACGAATGTTCAGAAAGAAAAAGAAAACTGGAAGGAAAGAAAAGAAAGGAGAGAAAGAAAAGTTAAGAGACAAAAGAGAAATTTTGGGGATTCAGATCAATGAAGAGGAAAGACGGAATGAACCAGAGTGACTGATGAGGCCCCTCCCCTCCCGCAAAAAAAAAAAAAAAAAAAAAAAAAAGTGGTGGATGTCGGAAGTCTGGAGTGGTGGGGAAACTACAGACGAAGGAGTGATCATCATGAAAGGAAGAGGAACTTGTCAAACGTCGACGAACATTTTGAGGACGGCGAAGACAAGAAAAAAAAATCTAATTTGTATGAAAGGGAGGGGAGTCAAAGGCGGAAGAAAGGGAGAAGGAAGAAGAGGAAGAGCAAGGTGAGGAAGAGGAGGAGGAGGAAGAGGAGTAGGAAAAAGAGGAGGGAGAGGAGTCAGAAGAACAGAATGAGTTATATGGAGTTACATGCACAAACCTAATCTAATATTACAATATTTCTAATTATACTGGAATAAATAATTCTAATCGAGGAAGTGAAGGAAAATGAGGATGAGGAAGAGAGAGAAGAATAGAAGGAAGAGGAGGATAAAAAGAGAGAAGTACACCAGAAAGGCAAAGGAGACTTGAGGTGCGAGTCAGCAAAAAAAAAAAAAAAAAAAAAAAAAAAAAAAAAAGCCAAGGTGTCTTTCCAAACTCGAAACTAATCATCTCCGGTTCATCACCTGACCCTTCTTCACCTTCGTCGACAACCCACCCCATCTACTCACCTCCTTTTCCTTTTCGTCCTCCTCCTCCTCTTCCTCTTCCTCCTCTTCCTCTTCCTCCTCTTTCTCCTCCATGTCCTCGGCGGGAACAAGATCCAGTTGCATGTCACTATACTGAAGTAATGAAGTACACATGGAAGGCTAAAGTTGACCTTTCTTGCTCAAACAGCCCAGAGTTTTGCGGAGCATGGCAGGGGAGGCCCGATGGCAATAGTAATACATATGCAACTGATGTGCCACGAGGAATGGGAGGCGTGAAAATCTATCAGTCTATCTATCTACCCACACACACACACACACACACACACACACACACACACACACACACACACACACACACGCACACACACACGCACACACACACACAGACACACACACAAACACACACACAGACACACACACAAACACACACACGCACACACACACATATATGTGTATATATATATACATATATATTTATAAATATATATATATATACAGTGTATATAATATAGAAACGAGATCTGCCAACTGCCAAAACACAAGACTATCATGTATATCCGATTATCATTCACCTGGTGCTTTATATTGTTTATGCCAAAACCAAAGCGATTTTTTCAGAACCATATACAGATATGTATGTAAATATATTTCGATGTAAGCATACATTTACTGTATAAAGATTCCAAGCACATGCAGGAACTTTTATAAACAATATGAAATAAAGGGAACGGGGGGGATTAGTTTTAGAATTGAGGAAATGAGGTAAGGACCAGGCAAAATTTCGAAACTGGAGAGCAGATGACAGTGACATTTAGCACGAAAGAGTTGAAGTTGACATGGGAAAATGAGGGCAAAAGAGTACACTGCCCACCCCCTCCCACCAGCCCTCTACTCTTCTTCCACCCTCTCCATGACCGACCAAGGCATGATCCTCAAGCACGCGCAGACCTCGCCTCCGATTAGCGACCTGTGGGATTGACACTATCGACCGGTGACGTCATCGATCTGTCTTGCCATAGGTCTTCTGGCCCACTCGAGCTGAACTGTGACCTTGTCGACCCCGGCCCATCTGGCTCCCGGTGAATGCGATCTGATCTAGCGATCTAAATACACAGGGCAAAAGTGACGGGTTCGACCACAAGTAAATGTCTCATTATATACGCTTCTCACCCCTTCCCGATGCAAGAATGAATTATCATATATATATATATAGAAGAAGAAGAAGAGAAGAGATAAAAGAGGAAGAAGAAGAAGAAGAAGAAGAAGAAAAAGAAGAAGAAAAAAAGAAGAAGAATCGAAAACCAGTGGTTATGGAAAATATAAACAGGAAAGCGGAGAAGAAAAGAAAAAAATAAAGAAGATCATGAGGAAGGAAGCAAACGGAACAGGCGCTGAAACACCAGATAAATTCGAGAAAAAAATAGGTGTTTTCAAATTAGGTGTTGATTAAAATTAAAAGCATATACATCAGTATTTCAAGTCATAGATCATACAACTCATTTATTTGGTCATTCAATTAGATATATATCTGTTGATTTATTATTTCCTTTCGGGTTTGACTTTTATGAAACATGAAGTCTCCTGTTGACATGGATTTCGATCTGCATATGAAGACTTCCGCTTCACCAATTTACGAAGATTTATGCCAGTCTATTCCATTTAGAGATATGAGATCCAATAATTATTTGAATAACGTAATGTACACAACTATCTGTTTCTGACCAATACCAGGAGACTTGATTCAGCTTATGAGACGTCACTGTGACGAGGAGCTCAAGACCCTTTCGACTGACCTTATGATGACCTGGTATACAGATTTGATTCTTGCTAAGAAACCAAATTATTCTCTTCAGGTTAGGGAGACGATGGGGCAGCAAAGGTTAAATGTTTGGGTGAATTCCTATCACCTTAATGGGATCTGGCGCCCTTTGGAGAGGGTACACCATTCAATGACCGTTACGGCCGTTAATTAACGGTCTAACGTCGCTCCTCCTTCTCCTCCTCCTCCTCCTCCCTCTCACTCTTCCCCTTCCTTCCTATTCATCACACACCAACCCTCTCCTACTCACAAGACTCCCCTTCTCCTATTTTTGGCAATGTCTGCTCTCATTCTGGACAAAGTTCTTGGTAAGCTAAATGAAGCAGCGATTAAACAACTGATGATAGTGGCTCCCGAAGGCAACGGGGGACGTAGGGAGAGGTTGTAACGGGAGGAGGCAAAGGGTTAACGGAGGATAAGGAGGATGTGAGGAGAGAGGAAATGGAAGAGAGGTAACTGGGGAAGAGACGACGCTACGGTGCTGAACGGATTAAAGCGAGTTCGGTCTTCAGGTCAAGAGGAGCATTATGCAATAAAAAAAATAGAAAGAAAAGAAAATAAGACATATAAAAAGATAAAGAAAGAGGAAAATGAAAAGAAAAGAAAAAAGATGAGCAAAAAAGAGAAATGAAAAAGAAAAATCCTCCCTCCACATTAGCATGTTTTTTTTTCTGTTTTTTTTTTCATTTTGTTTCATACATTGAGTAGTGT
>NC_134781.1:64840683-64845683 GCF_046742065.1 Oratosquilla oratoria | reverse complement strand
ACATACATACATACATGTATATATATATATATATATATATATATATATATATTCTCTTTCCTTTCCTTATCACATCTCTTCACAGCCCTAAGTAGGCCCCGTGGTCTGTGAAGGATCGGGAAGAAGAATCTAGTCTGGAACAAAGAGAGGACTCTAACGGTGAGACTCAGATTCTTCACAAGGTCTTCTTGCTTCGTAGATCCCTCCCATTCAAGAACCAGCCCCTACATTTCTCTGTGAATCGGCCTCGAGTTTAGGAAAACGAATATCGGCCTCGACCTCCACCAGTCGGGTCTTACCTCCCTTGCTCGAGGTCGATCTCCGCCTTCGGATTCGTCTATCTTGACCTCAGACTTGAAATGGATGGTCCACGGTGAGTTCGCGAAGGGAGCCAAACTTCATAAATGGGCACAAGGACTTCCGCAGTTCTTTTGGAGGCCTGGCCAGGGAGATCGTCCTGCATCAACTACATTTCAAAGGCTACTGGTGCAGAATGCTCACTGTTAAAGCTCTGTGTAGTGTGTTAAAGGCTTTTCTTTAACGTCCTTCAAGTAATCGCAATGTTCCTCCTAGAGCCACATCGCCTAACTTCAGTAGGAGAATCTGCCGTCGAAGTCAGCAGATTTAGAAACCTTCGAGTGGCAAATGGCGAAAAAAAAAAAATCCTTCCATCGCTGTTGTACTCCACTAGGTCAATCTGGCTCCTGATGCTGTGGGTCACCGCCATAAGCAATATGTATATACATACATATATACATAATTATATTTATATCGATGCACATATACATATATGAATATACATATAATGCATACACAATAGTCCTTGAGTCGCAGTTCATGGAGCCGTTCCAAGACATCCTGAAAATTCAGATGATTCACTCTTGGATCTCGTGAGTCGGGAAATCAGAAAGATCCAAGGGGTCGATTTTTTTCGAGTTTGGACATTTCGGTCCTCGCAGAACCTCCGTTGCCATGTTACCAACTCGCTGGGCTGTGCTCAAGGGCGAGAGTCAAGAAAAGGTCCTCCTTTGGCATCAATCATCGCGTCTTTCCTCTTGGCCCAAAGTAACTGAACGGCCTCCACAGAGATCTCTGTCACGTGATGGACAAAGAGAGGTCCCAGATATAGGCTACTCCAGACAAGAACATGGGGGAAGGGGGGCTTTGACTTCCCATAAGAGACTTCATAATGTCTTTGAAATCCAACCAGGCCTCTTTAAGCCTCTAGAATCTAGAGGCTTAAAGAGGCCTGGTTGGACATTCTAGTTTCTGTAGAAACTCTGAAGATCTTTTTGAAATATTTACATCCCAATTTGATCATCAAGATTTAGGTTTTCAAAACGTCTTCGCTCCATCACAGGAGGTGTTGTCCTACAAGTAGGCCTTCAGATAGCTTCAAGCTCAGAAAGCATTGTCTCTCAATTATCATTCATTTGTTTGTATAACTTCTTAATTATCTATTAACTTTTCTCCCCTTAGTGCCCTTTTCATCCTATATATTACCCAAAATAGAAATATCTATTGTTAACCTGAGCTGTGACACTTAAAAAAGAATGTGATATTATAACGATTGAATCTGAAAATATGTGAACCTCACCCTTCCCTTAGCATAAAATCTTCACCCTACCATTGTACGATATTCAGCCTTGATGGCGTCTTTTGTCCTAAATGGCCTCAAAACGTCATAATACTCTTGTCCATTTTGGACCTCTTTATTGTCATACAGGGCCTAAAAGGACTGATATTCACGTAAGAGTCTATCTACTAAAAACATCTTCAAGAACGTCGAAACCCTCTTGGATACCGGAAGACCTCATGGAAAATGGTGCCTGTTTTTCGATTTCTATTTTAATCGGGTTTTCACTGAACAGCCTCGAATTAAGGAATTTCATCGTGTGGTTTCCTTTACGGATATGTAGTAATATGTCTTTTCACTTTACAACGTGTATGCACATGAAGCTAAAGGTACAATGAACTACCAGTATTCCTCAAAGCAAGAAACATTGGTTACTGACTCCAACTCTTCAGTGCGACATTGTCCCTAAGGATAGAAGCACTGCTTATCACCGACAAAAATACTGAACACGCACACGCACGCACGCACGCACACACACACACACACACACACACACACACACACACACACACATGCACACAAGCACATACACAGCACACCCCGTGTTTACACTTGTTCCATGTTTGGCAAGAGATTGCGTGTGTTGGCCTTCCAGATTTACACACCAAACCCTCAACGGAGCCCTCGAGGGGGGACGCCGTGGGTGAGGGACGAGCCCCTTCGCAGGCCTCGACGGGAGTATTGACGAAAAGAACAATTAAGACAAGTACGACAAGAAGAAGTTGGGGAGGAAAGAATCTGTAGGAAAAGGAGGTGGGCTATTGGGCAAGAATGAATGGGAAGATGACGATGAAAATAATATGAGTGGAAAGAAGTTTAAGAACAATAAGGCGAGGGAAAAGAAAAGGAGAGGAGAGGAGGAGTAGGAGGAAGTGTGTACAAGGAAAAGGAAGGGGAAAAGGGGAAGGAAGAATGATGATGATAGAAAAAATGAACAAGAATAAGGCAAGGAAAAAAGAAAAGAGAGAAGAGGAGGAGGGAATGTGTTGAGGGAAAAGGAGAAGAATGAATTTTTCGGTTCTTTTAAGGCTTTATACGCCCAATACTAGACGACTTTCTTCTATCTTGACAAAATTCCGCCCGTCCTTAAAGAAAAATAAATAAACAAATGATAAAAAGGAATAAAACTGTTTATCATTTATTTGTTACAAGTCTGGAAATTTCTGTATTTTTTCAAAAGGTGCACGGATATATATATAATAATATTTCACTAACATATGTATTTCCATAAATAGGAAAAAAAAACTGAAGTCAAGGTTAATTAATAAAAAAGAATAAAAAAGCGATTTGAAAAAGTATTTTCCCAGGGGAATTTACAAACAGCGCCATTCAATATATTTTCTTCTCCATTTTCTATACTGTCTCCATTTTTTTTTCTTTTTTTTCGATTAAGGTGTCTTCGGGGAACCAAGAACAAAACCACAGGGAAAGCTCTGTCCTGATTCATAACCACATCCACTCACAGGGATACGGCAGAAACCGGCGATTATCTGGCCGGCTACGACTTCGAATTGTTGATACATAGAGTCAGAAACCCGTTAGTGATCCATCGAGGGCTTGGCGTCTCCGAAGACGAGAGGTCCATGTCCAGAAGCTTTCGACAACGTGACTTCGACAAAGCCGACTCGAGCTCTAAGACTTTGCGATCTCTGGGACGAGAAGAATCCCCAACATTTTTTATGCATTTCAAGATCTTTGTGTGCATAATCTAGTTACTGCAGAATGATTTCATTCATCTGAAGAAACTCATCCTCTGCAGTGTAAGGGTTAAGTCTGTATTCTTAACCCATTCAACTCCGATGACAAGATGTCTTGTCATTTGGTCAAATAAAACAAAAAATCATAAAACACCAAAATGTTTGATGAAACACCAGAAAAATATGACGTCAGTCCTCGCTTCGCTCGCAGCGAAGCGAGGACTGACGTCATATTTTTCTGGTGTTTCATCAAACATTTTGGTGTTTTATGATTTTTTGTTTTATTTGACCAAATGACAAGACATCTTGTCATCGGAGTTGAATGGGTTAAACCTTACTAAAGTACTGAGGCTGTTTAAGCAAACCATTATTACACGAGACATAAATCACTAATGAAGCAGGCAACAATCTGAATATGTATTTGTCAGGACACATCACAGATTCATCAAATACTCGCTTCTAAAATTTACTTTTAAATTATGAATACTTGCAGCCCCAATGTTTCAGAAATTTTTATGAATACATTTCTTAACTGATACCACAGAACTGTAAAGACTAAGATTTCTTGAAGAAATTTCGAGTTCAAAGTGAAGGATGTCTGAAAGGACAGAAGAGTCCTCAAAGAACGTCTTAGAATACGTGCTCGAGAGGAGAAATACAATTGTATTCCTCTCCAGGGGCACAAGTGTGAAAGACCTCCCCCTTTTCAAGAAATTCCCGTTGAGAGGAGGGGGGAAAGCAGTGGGGGGAGGGGAGAGGAGGAGAGAGGGGAGGTGAGGAGAGAGGGAAGGGAGCGGGGGAGGTAAGGCAAGAAAGAATGGTAGAGGAGCAAAAGGAGGAAGAGGGAGAAGATAAAGGAAAGGGTAAGGGTAAGAGTGAGGGTGAGGGTGAGGGTAAGAGTGGGGTGAGGATGAGGTAAGGATGAATGTAAGGGTAAACGTAAGGGTATGGGTAAGGGTGAGGGTGAGGGTAAGAGTGGGGTGAGGATGAGGTAAGGATGAATGTAAGGGTAAACGTAAGGGTAAGGGTAAGGGTAAGGGTAAGGGTAAGGGTAAGAGTGAGGGTGAGGGTAAGAGTGGGGTGAGGATGAGGTAAGGATGAATGTAAGGGTAAACGTAAGGGTAAGGATAAGGGTGAGGGTGAGTAGGAGGAAGACAGTGATGGTGAGAGAGTGGGTGAGGGTGCGGGGTCTACCGCGGGTAGAAAACCTCCTCAGGGTGAACACGAAGAAAATGTGGTGGTGGTGGCGGCGGCGGCGTGGTGGTGGTGGCGGTGGCGGTGGTGGTGGTGGTGGTGGTGGTGGTGGTGGTGGTGGCGGCGGCGATGGCGGAGACGGTGAGGATTATCTCCCTCCCCCCACAAGAAATCAATGTTTGTGTACTTTTAGCAAACGTTTGTTGGTGTATGAAAATAATGTTTGTTTAATAACTCCAATACTTAAAATTTATCAGTGTAAAATCAAATACATACATACATATACCAAGGCTTTTTCCCCCTTCCAAGGGAGGTAGCCAAAAAGGGAAAGGCATAAAAACACTCCCACCCATTTCATCCCTAAATACACTCCACACCCCTCCCACCCTCCCTCTCATCTGAGCACCTCCTGGATGACGGGTCATCCCTGCACCCTGCCCACCGCCCTGGGTCAGAAGCAGTGTCGCAAGACA
>NC_134781.1:64823183-64825683 GCF_046742065.1 Oratosquilla oratoria | reverse complement strand
GGAGAAAAAAGAGTGAAAGGAGAAGGGGAGGAGGAGGAAGAGAAGGGGAAGAGGAGGAGGAGGAAGAGGAAGAGGAGAAGGAGGAAGACGAGGAGAGGAGGAGGAGGAGGAGGAGGAGGAAGAGAGGGAGAAAAAGAGTGAAAGGAGGAGGGGAGGAGGAGGAAGAGGAGAAAAACAGGAAGAGGAGAAAGAGAAGAAAGAGTGAAATGAAGAGGAGGAAGAGGGAAAAGAGAAGCAGGAGTGAAAGGAGGAGAAGGAGAAGAGGAGGAGTAAGAGGAGGAGGAGGAGGAGGAGGAGGAGGAGAGGCATATAAAGACGAGAATTGAATGTGCAGAGGAGGATCAGGCTTAAAACACAATTAGAAAACGAGAAATTGAAAAAAATGGAATGAAGGAAGGAGAATTAAGAAGAGGGGGAGAAGGAGGAGGAGGAGAAGGAGGAGGAAGAGTGGGAGGAAGAGGAAAAGGAGGAAGAGAAGGAAGAAGCAGGAGGAGAAGGAGGAAGAGGAGGAGAAAGAGGAGGAGAGGGAAGAAGCAGAAGGAGAAGGAGGAGGAGAAAGAGGATGAAAAGGAAGAAGCAGGAGGAGGAGGAGGAGGAGAAAGAGGAGAAAGATGAAGAGAAGGAAGAAGCAGGAGGAGGAGAATAGGGAAATGATAAAGAAGAGAAGGAGAATAAGGAATAGGGAAAGGAGAAGAAGGAAAAAGAAAAGGAAAAGTAAGAGGATGAAGAAGACCAAGTGTAAAATGAAAAAATACGGTCAAAGAACGAGAACCTGAAAAAAAGGAATGAAAGGAGAAGCAGAGAGAAAACAATGTGAAGGATGATGATGATGATGATGATGATGATGAGGAGGAGGAGGAGGAATAGGAGGAGGAGAGGTAGGGGAGAAGGAGGAGGGAACGACAAAACAAAATTTTAATTAAGAAGCGGAAGAGGTGGAGATAGATAGATGGAGAGAAAGAGATAGATAGATAGATAGATAGATAGAGAGAGAGAGAGAAACAGAGAAGAAGAAGAAGAAGAAGAAGAAGAAGAAGAAGAAGAAGAAGAAGAAGAAGAAGAAGAAGAAGAAGAAGAAGAAGAAGAAGAAGAAGAAGAAGAAGAAGAAGAAGAAGAAGAAGAAGAAGAAGAAGAAGAAGAAGAAGAAGAAGAAGAAGAAGAAGAAGAAGAAGAAGAAGAAGAAGAAGAAGAAGGAAGAAGAAGAAGAAGAAGAAGAAGAAGAAGAAGAAGAAGAAGAAGAAGAAGAAGAAGAAGAAGAAGAAGAAGAAGAAGAAGAAGAAGAAGAAGAAGAAGAAGAAGAAGAAGAAGAAGAAGAAGAAGAAGAAGAAGAAGAAGAAGAAGAAGGTGGTGTAAAATAAAGAGACGGACGACGCTCAGGGCAAAGCAATCAACGAGAAGGGACTGGAAGAAAGGGACAAAGATAAAGGTTAAAAGGGACAAGGAAGATGTGAGAGGTGACCAGCAACCAGCGCTTCTGTCCGTGAGAGGCAATATGGCATCAAAGAGATGGAGTGAAGGGGATGATAAAGGAGGATTTGTCTTGAGTCATAAAACAATCCTTCATGACTCTGGTCCATAGGGGTGTCACTACTATCCCTAATGGAAGAACGAAGGAGAAAGCAAGGCTGGGAGAAAAATGGTGAGATAATTAATGATAAAAGATTATAAAGGGTGAGAGAGAAAACACAGGATAAGAGATACATAGGCAGGGAGGGCAAATACGAGAAGGAATTAAGGAAGGAAAGAGAAAAGGAAATACCAAGAAGGAAGAGGAGACACGAGATGAAATAGCGTAAGGAAATCAATAAATTCGTCAATCAATCAATTAATCAATCAGTCAATAATCATAAATAGCTAAATAAACAAATAGCTAAATAAATAAATAAATTAACTAATTAATGAATAAACAAAAAACACATATAAAGAAAAAAAAATGTATTCAAAAATTGAACTGGAGCAAAATAAGTACATAGTCCATGAGATTACTGATCATAATTAGGAAATCAATCTGGATTACAATGAAGCTTAGAAATATAAGGGAATTAAACTCATTTATGCCCGTGTTCTATCTAAATATTTTAGTCTACCATTTATTTATTTATCTATTCATTAATTTTTTACTTATTTAATTCATTATTTATGTATCTATATATATCTTACTTATCTATCTATCCATCTATTAATTTTTTCACTTTTTATTTATTTATCCATTCATTTATCTGGTTATTAATCTATTTAATATATTTTTATTTTTTATATACTTAGATTTTTTGTCTATTTTTATTATATATTGTTTTTTTTCTTTCTTTTTTTAGGGGAAAACGTCTGAGGCAAAGCTATCTTGATTTACCCAATTCCACCTGCGTTGCACTTTAAATAGGTTATTCTACTTGACATGCGATATTCATTCAAATGAAGGACCTATAGGCTCGGTACTGGGTTCTCCTTAAATGCAAACTTGACCCTCAGACAAGGTAGGATACCCCCTATGCTGAATAAA
>NC_134781.1:64805683-64818183 GCF_046742065.1 Oratosquilla oratoria | reverse complement strand
TGTGTGTGTGTGTGTGTGTGTGTGTGTGTGTGTGTGTGTGTGTGTGTGTGTGTGTGTGTGTGTGTGTGTGTGTGTGCGTGTGTGTGTCTGTGTGTGTCTGTGTGTGTGTGTGCGTGTCTGTATGTGTGCGTATTTATGTGTGTATGTGCAAGTGTGTGTGTGTGTGTGTGTGTGTGTGTGTGTGTGTGTGTGTGTGCGCGTGCGTGTGTGTGGGGGTGGGTGGGGGTGTTTTTCTAACGCTGAAGCCTATGTCGCTCAGTAGTTTATCTTGGATTCAACAAAAGCATTGGATTTCAGCTATTATGTATGTGTACACATACATACATTATGTAAACACATCTACATAAGTTCCAAGTGTACACTTCTTCCTACCCTTTAGTCCTTCTTCTGCCAGAGGGTCATCCAGAGTTGTGCCACACCCAAGTATTTACCTGCAAGAGACAGAACACAGGATGAGTTAACTGTACACAAGCACTTAACTTTGAAAGCACGCGTTTCTGTGCACGCAAGTTTCTGCGTACGTGTGTGTATTTAGTCATATTTGCATTTTCGTGTTAAAGATATTTTTATATTTGAGTTTGTGCTTTCAGTGCTCTGTGGTTGGGGAGAGAGTCTTGAGTGTACTTTGAAAGGAGATGTACTGGAAGAACCTTTGGACTGTTTGGTTTTTATGGCGAAGATGATATACATGTGGAACTGTGAATGAGAGAGTGAATGAATAATTAAGAGATACTCACAGTTGTGCGTGTAAGACATATGTGTATATGTATATGTATATATATATATATATATATATATATGTATATATATATATATATATATATATACATATATATATATATATATATATATATACATATATATATATATATATATATAGTGTGTGTGTGTGAGAGAGAGAAAGTAGAAAGAGAGGAGAAGGAAGAGGAGGAAGAAGAGGAGGAGGAAGATGAGGACGAATAGGAAGAGGAAAAGGAAGGCGAAGAGGAAGACGATATCTCGCTACCGGGAGGAAATGACTGGTCTGCTGAGGGCAACTCAAAAATGCCTCGTGCAAGAGTAATGTTACCCTTTTTCCTCAACTTCAGCAAACGACTACCTCTTCCTTTCCCACTAGAAGGAGGAGGTGGAGGAGGAGGAGGAGGAGGAGGAGGAGGAGGAGGAGGAGGAAGAGGAGGAGAAGGTGCATGAGGAGGAGGAGGAGAGGAGGAGAAAGAGGAGGAGGAGGAGGAGAAGGAGAAGAAAGAGAAGGATGAAGAGGAGGAGGAGTAGCAGGAGGTGGAGGAGGAGGAGGAGGAGGTGGAGGAGGAGGAGGAGGAGGAGGAGGAGGAGGAGGAGGAGGAGGAAGAGGAGGAGTTGGAAAGTGTAAATGGAAAGGAAATGCATAGACGTTGAGGAACAAGATGGGTAATGAGAAGAAGACTGACTATAGACCGAGTAAACTGAGGGGTTCCCCAAATGTCTACACCAAGACGTTAACGTGAAAGAGAAAATCAAGACGAAATCGATCAATGAAAAAAAAAATCGAGGGCAAGTCAGAGGCTGACACATCAAACAGGAAACATGGAGCAGCAAGTCAACTGAAGAGGAACAGCGGGGAAAGGGGAGGGGAAAGAGAAGGGGAAGGGGATGGAGGATGAGGGTGAGAGAAGAGAATGGAAGTAAGCATGAGTATATGAAAATGAAGAAGGTGGAAAGAATTGCTCTGTTTTCATTATCAATTTATCTATTTAGTTATATTATAACCAATTTACATATATATTTATTTACATCTATAAATATTTATCTATCTATTAAGTCATTCATTTTTTTTCCTTTGGAGCGCGGTCTTCTGATCTTTTCTGTCAAACTTCACGACACCTGCCACTTCACTTTTACTCTCAGGTACCTTGGCTGTCTCCTGTGTACTCAAGAAACACACACACACACACACACACACACACACACACACACACACACACACACACACACACACACCCATATATACATATATATATATATATATATATATATATATATATATATATATATATATATATATGTACAAGTATTACAAATCACACGTGACTACACCAATATGCTGAATACCACAGGGAAAAGAATTTTTTTTTTTGGAATCCGAGCGCTTTCGTGATTTTTTCACATCTTCTAGGATTCTATTGTAATCCTTGAAGATGTGAAATATCACGAAATCGCTCGTATTTCAAGAATTTTTCTTTTCCCTGTGGTATTCAGCGTATATATATATATATACATATATATATATATATATATATATATATATATACGCACGCGCACACACATACATAAACAAACACACACACACACATACACACACACACACACTTTGCTTGCTTGCTTGTGGTAGTCCTTCGGTAACGAAGATGACGTACTTATCCCCTGAATGATAATTAGTAAATAGATTTGAATTGTAGTGACAATAAAAACAATACCATTGGAGTTCTCCTTGCCAGTTCCGTGGCGTCCTATGACTCCCTGCCAAACATCAAAATTGGATCCAACTCTGGCGTTGAAATCGCCTTAGAGAGTTACTTTCTCATTTTTTGGCAAGTTGTGGAGCAGATTGTCTAGTTCTTCATAGAACCTTATTTTTTTTTTCTTTTCTTATCTCGTCCGGAGATGGAAGTGTGGGAGCATAACAACTAATTAGTGTGACAGATCTTTGTTTCATGAGGGGAAGACGCAAGGTCATAAGGCGCTCATTTAGACCCACAGGAGCTTCAGGGAGGCGGTTGAGCAATGATGTTCTTACTGCGAAGCCCACACCATGAATTCTTTGGGAATCTTTCGGTAACCCCTTCCAGAAAAATGTGTAGTCAGAGCACACTTCCTGTAACGAGTTCTCATCAGCCAGTCTGGTTTCACTGAGCGCTGTAATGTCGACATTGTATCTGCGAAGTTCAGATGCAACAAGTGCAGTGCGTCTCTGAGGTCTGTTCTGATCATTGGTGAGTGGTTGGTTCATCAGTGTCCTGACATTCCAGCATACCAGTTTCATTTGCTTTTGCTTGTAGTTTCGACCGCGCCAGAGATGCCTTGGTGGGGGCGGCTACCCACCACATGTTTAATGGGAGATGAACAATGTTTGGGCCTCCTTTTGTCGGCCCCTCCTCCATGGAGGTGAGCAGTGTGGCTCCCTAAAAAGGGCTGCTCAGTCATATAGCCCACTGCCTCAGGGGGTATCAACTCCACAGTTGCCTAACCTCCTACGACTATCAGGACAGTAACGCCATGCGCGCAAGAGGGGAGCTAAAGACTTCCAGATATATCTATGTCCTGTCCCCGTCACCCCAACTCTGGTCGCCGCAGAACTTGGTTGAAGTTAGGAAGAAAGTGAAAAATAAAGAAGTGAAAAATATGGAAGTAAAGAGGACAAGGAGACCTGCGCACGGAAGAGATTTTGGTGCAGAAACGGCTGCGGCCTCCGGCAGCTGCACACACTTGACCACAGCAACAACTAGCACCTGATGGCAAGGGGTTCCCAAGACAATCAGTAGTTGTGAGCGGCTGCAGTGCCATGCCAGAGCTCTGGACACTGGTTGGAGACTGCCTACGCTTTGGCACAACACGGGCAAGGGGAGGCTTAGTTATAAAGGCGGCCTCGACTCGCCTCGTGACCCTGTTAGAAAGCTTTAAGGAAAGTTTTAGTGCCTGGTTATTGCCAGTACCCAGCCCTTTCCGCTTAACAGAGCTACCGCCAGTTTGTCCGCGACTGCTTATTTGTAGTGGCCGAAAGGGTCACTGACTTATTCGCAGCTAGCCATAACATCGTATGGCCGATCCCTTATCCGCAACCATGGGGACGCGCCGATGGGGGATGGTCGCCCCACACGCGCGCGCGCACACACACACAGACACACAGACACACAGACAGACACACACACACACACACACACACACACACACACACACACACACACACACACACACACACACACACACACACACACACACACACACACACACACACACACACACACACACTTGGAACAAACTGTACGAAACAATATTGTGTGCAAAACCCGTACGCGAATTTAAGAGCAAACTAGACACTACGAGATACAAAGGCGGGAACTCACGAGTGTAGTCCCCTTCCTGTAAGATACAACTAGGTAAATACAACTAGGTGAAAATACACGCACACGAACACACACACACACACACACACACACACACAATCAGATATAGAGAAAAAAGGAGAGATATACACAGTTACGCAGATAGATAGACAGAGACATAGCGATGGAGACATAGAAATAGATATATAGACACCAACTGACAGAAATAGATATAGATAGGCAGGCAGAAAAAGAGTGAGAGACAGAGAGAGAGAATGAAGGAGAAGGAGACATGGAGAGAGAAAGAGAGAAATCGTTGTTGCAACTAATAACAATCAAAGAGGATATAAGGTTCGGTCTCAACAGAATGTCTGCGCCGCGTCTGAGATCGCATCACCAGCCTCGATTAAAAAATTCCAAAAGAAAACGATGAAAATAATCCGATTCAAAAATTATCTCACATTTCAACTGTTGTAACTGAAGGATAAAAGAATACAGTATTTTTCTAGGATTAGTAAAAAAGAAAGAAACAAGAAAATACGTCGAATACCTTTAGAGATTTTTTTTTCTTTTCGATGTCGACATTCTGAATACCTTTGACTTGAGGCGACGGAATTCGACATTGATCTTACTGGATCGCACGATTTTATTTATCTATTTATTTTATTTTATTTTATTTTATTTTATTTTATTTTTTTCATTTATTTATTTATTTATTTTTTTGCGATGAGAAATGGATGACTCACGCACGCCGCCAAATAAATTCGCGAATTAACGACGTAAATAAATACAATGTCTTTTCACTGATGCAAATATTTAAAAGAAAAAACACCAGAAATTTGATCTTATGAGGTGCATTTCATTTCCAATGATAGATTCACCTAATGTAAATGCACATTACATAACTTACCAAACCTAACGTAAATTCTCAACTTTTTCTATTCAATAATAGTAACAAGAATAACAAATGTAGTGTACGTATGACCGTTGGCGTGTATGTACGTGTGTATGTGTATGTACATGTGTATGTGTATGTATGTATGTATGTATGTATGTATGTATGTATGTATGTATGTATGTGTATGTGTATGTGTATGTGCATGTGTATGTATGTATGTATGTATGTATGTATGTATGTATGTATATGTATGTGTATGTGTATGTGTATGTGCATGTGTATGTACATATGTATGTGTATGTGTGTATGTATGTATGTGTATGTATGCATGTGTACGTACATGTGTATGTGTATGTATGTAAACCGTATTTGTCCAACAAGCGTCTTGCCGAAATGCTGTTATATATTATAGGACAATGCTCAAATGACCCTTTGTAAGTGGATGGTGGTCAGCTGAAGGTCCTCAACCACCCTATTCCACAATAACCCGTTTACCAAACTGTGAAGTGTGCGATACGGTTTCTTCATTGGTCATTAACTGTTGGTCATGACAACCCATATGTTTGGGTCAGGTTTTGGAACTTCGATAGTAGCATGTTGCATATTTATGTTGCATGTTGGGTGTTCTATATTGCATGTTGCGTATTGTATGCTGCACATTGTGTGCTGCATTTTGGATATTGCATGTTAATTGTCGCATGTTGTGTATTGTGGGTTGAGTGTTGTACGTTGTATTTTAAGTTTCACGTTATGTGTTGCATGTTGGGCATTGAATGTTGCACATTGTGTATTGCATGTTGGATTTTGTATGTTGCTTGCTACATGTTGGGTCGTCGAAGTTCCACGTTGCATTCTGTACATAACCTGCAACATATTATGTGTTACATGATGGATGTTGTATGTTACAGACTTATTGTCATAGTCTGTCAAATCTGTCAAAGGCTTCGTTTTTTTTTTTTTTGGGGGGGGAAGGGAGTGACTTATTTTTAGTGTTGTATAAATGATAAAAACCACGAAATAAAGTCTAATTCATCCAAATGAGACGATGATTCAAAGTTGTCCGGAGTAATAAATAACCATTCATATCAACTAGATATTAATCGAGATTTATGAGAATAGTTAGTACAACGATACCAAGACATAAATACCCCAAAAACGACTACAAAATAATGATATTGATTGATACAGACTATATTCTGTCTCCAACCTGCCCCTCAGATGAACAAGATTGTCCCTTATATCAAGAATAAGATTGAAATAAATAAATAAATAAATAAATAAATAAATAAACTAATGGAAATAGTTAAATGAACAATTAAAATAAGTAATGTACAAATAAAAAAAAACTTACTAATAAAAATAAGAAACGAAAAAAAGAAGAAAAAGAAAATATGGAGTGAAGTGGTTATAAACTTGGCATGTTCGATATAAGATCCTCATGAATTTATGGATCCACTGCCTCATCCAGCCCACCAGAGGACAAACGTCCTCTGGGGCGGGAAGTGACGGGCAGGGCAAGGGAGAGAGATCAGCGGCAGGAGGAGGAATGGAGGCCAGGGTGGGTCAGAGTGACGGGGAGAGTTAGAGGAAAGACCCGTCCAAGCATGTATTTCAATTTTGATCTGATTCTTCTGTACAGGAAAGAAATGACCAATTTGTGCGTGCGTATGTGTGTGTGTGTGTGTGTGTGTGTGTGTGTGTGTGTGTGTGTGTGTGTGTGTGTGTGTGTGTGTGTGTGTGTGTGTGTGTGTGTGTGTGTGTGTGTGTCCTTTCCTCTTTATTTGAGTTACTGCCGGGTTATTTCTTTCATCCTAGTGGAACTCCCTTTGTGACGAAGAATGTATGTATGTATGTATGTATGTATGTATGTATGTATGTATGAGTGTATGTACTTATGTATTTATGTATGTATGTATATATATATGTATATATATATATGTATTTATGTATGTATATATATATATATATATATATATATATATATATATATATATATATATATATATATATATAGCTTAAAAACTCTCGAGAAACAATCCCATCAAACCCAATTCGCTTCTAAGTTTCAAATTCTGTTACGATCCAATATAAATAAATACGCGTGAAAGCCCTCACACGTCACACCTGCTCCTGAGCCTGACTTTTGGGCCTGGAGGTCCTACCGGCGCCAATATATCTCCTCCATTAAGCCCATGCATCACTTGGGGGCTCCAAAGCACCAAGGCCGCTAGCCCACCTTGCTAAGCACGTCCATATCTCACCCTCAAGTAATCTAAGATTACATTACTTCCTCCTCCCTTCAGGACTCAATGTCTTAACCCATTCAACTCCGATGACAAGATGTCTTGTCATTTGGTCAAATAAAACAAAAAATCATAAAACACCAAAATGTTTGATCAAACACCAGAAAAATAGGACGTCAGTCCTCGCTTCGCTGCGAGCGAAGCGAGGATTGACGTCCTATTTTTCTGGTGTTTGATCAAACATTTTGGTGTTTTATGATTTTTTGTTTTATTTGACCAAATGACAAGACATCTTGTCATCGGAGTTTAATGGGTTAAGCCCATGCATCACTTGGGGGCTCCAAAGCACCAAGGCCGCTAGCCCACCTTGCTAAGCACGTCCATATCTCACCCTCAAGTAATCTAAGATTACATTACTTCCTCCTCCCTTCAGGACTCAATGTCTTAATAATATATGTATAAATACACAAATACGCATTCATATATTGGGAGAGTAAAATGAACATTAGGAAAGATCACACGATGATGACCTTATTTTTCTGGTAAGGATATCAAAGCTGTAGGACGGGAAAGGGAAGAGAGATTTCTCGCTGAAGGAGTCTATCGTTCTATACAATAATGTTAGGAGCCCTTTTCCTTTACGTACAATGCTTCTGAAGTCGTTGGCCTTCTCATGTCAGCTGCGAGAAGAACTGTGACCTTTCCAAGGTATTTCCAGGTAAGAGGGACACCATAGAGTGTCAATAAAAATTTTAAGGTAGCCATGAATGGATAGCTGGCAAGACACTTTAGGAGTGAGAGGAGGAGGAGGAGAAGGATGAAAAGGAGAAGGAGGAGGAGGAGGAAAAGGGGTGGGAGGAGGAAGAGAAGGAGGAGGAAAAGTAGAAGAAGAAAGAGGAGAAGAACAGGCAGAAGAGGAGATAAGAAGAGGAGGAGGAGGAGGAGGAGGAGAGAAAGAGGAGGAGGAGGAAGAGGAGAGGAGAGGAAGGAATCGGAAGCAGTTAGTGAGTAAAATGTCGACTGTACCCAAGTTAAAACGACACAGATCTTACAATCCCCACAATGCGATCAGTCCTTCATCCCCTTCCGTACCGGTTGGCACTTCCTCTTTTATTCTTCCTGCCGGCAGACTATTCTATTTATCTCTACGGCAGCTCCCCAGTAGCGACTGAGTTCATTGTACAGCAGACAAATGAATATTTTGTTAATATTCACTAGCGGATTTGTCCTGGAGGGCAATATTGCACCAAAGATGTGAAGTCAGTAATGGTGAAGGAGAGGTTAGCAGAACATAGGGACAGTTAGAAACGGACATCATTCTTCTTCTTTGACTTGGGAGGACTAATACTGCTTGACTCCGGTCCTTAGGGGTGTCACTAATACCCCTAAAATGTCGACTGCAGAAAACATGCGCATAATACTCCATACGGGGTAAATAGGAAGGAAGAAAGAAGGAGGGAGAGAGGAAGAGAAAAAGAGAAAGAGAGGGGAAGAGAGAGAGAGAGAGAGAGAGAGAGAGAGAGAGAGAGAGAGAGAGAGAGAGAGAGAGAGAGAGAGAGAGAGAGAGAGAGAGAGAGAGAGAGAGAGAGAGAGAGAGAGAGAGAGAGAGAGAGAGAGAGAGAGAGAGAGAGAGAGAGAGAGAGAGAGAGAGAGAGAGAGAGAGAGAGAGAGAGAGAGAGAGAGGGATGAGAAATAAGTGTCATGAAAGTGACAAAAACAAAACAAGGAAGAGGAATATAGACCAAATTTATATGGGTGGAAGGAAAATGAATGAAGAGAGCGTGACGAGTGGAGGAAAGAGGAAAAGAAGAGGAGACGAGAAGAAAGATAAATACTTATAATCGTTGAAATAGAGTTACAGTGGAAAACGAAAGACTAAGACGAAGACGAAGAAGAAGAAGAAGAAGAAGAAAAAGAAGGAATGGGAGCAGAGTGGAAGGAGAGTAGATGGAAAGAAAGTGGGAGTAAAGGGGAATAGAAGAAGGAAAGAAAAGGAGGTTGGTTGGGGGAAAGGATCCCTGTGGCAAATATCGTCTGATCCTTCAAGAGAAGAACTCTGATGACGTCAATGCAAAAAGATGTGCGAGGCTCCGAAGGGAAGGACAAGAGAGGAGGAAGAGGTGGTGAAGGAAGGAAAAGAGGAGGAGGCGAAGGAGGACGAGGAGGGGAAAGAAGAGGATAAGGAGGAGCAGGAGGAGGAGAAGAAGGAGGAGGAGGAGGAGGAGGAAGACAAGAGGAGGGTGATCAGGAAGAGCAATAGGGGAAGGAACAGGGTGAGGTTGAAAAGGAAAATGAAGAGGAAGATGATGATGAGGAAGAGAAGGAGGAGAAGGAGGAGGAGGAGGAGGAGAAGAAGGAGGAGGAGGAGGAGGAGGAGGAGGAGGAGGAAGAGGAGGAGAAGGAGGAGGAGGAGGAGGAGGAGGAGGAGGAAGAAGATGAGCAGGAGAAAGAGGAGGAAGAGGAGAGTTAGAAGGAGGAGCAGGAGCATGATGAGGAGGAAGAGAAGATGAAACTCTGAAGTTAATACTGTCTGTCTTTTGAAAGACCAACATCTCTAGCCAGGGGCACACCTGCATAGGGATGGAGGGAGGAGAAGGAGGAGGTGTTGGAGGTTGGGTGGAGTAGGCAGATGTCTCGGACTTTGTCGAACAAAGAATGTTTGGAATGGATCGAAGGAATACTTTGCACACGCCTATCGATTGTTGAATAGAACTAGTTGGTCCTTTGATTAAACATGACTCTTGCAAAGAAATTTTCAAAATTAGAATAAAAATTAATGAAAAATTATAAAATGAGTAAAAAATAGATCAATGAAGTAAAATAAATAAAAAATGAAATCAAATAAATAAGAAAATTTAACAAAATAAATTTTGTGAAGAGCTTACTCTAAGGCGCTCTGTTGTGGATTAAACCGTTATCTCTGTCCTATCCGCACGGATGATAAGTGCAATTGGCAGTCACCAGTAGCCGTTTGCATCAGAGAGGGCTCTCCAGGCCCACGAAGGCGGGATCGATGCCAAGCGCGCCTCAGACTCACGCCGTCATGGTACCTGGGTAGCGTTCAACACAAATTCTCGTTAGGACTTGGCCTGAGGCCCGAGGGCCTGAAACGGGGACGACTGGTCTGAGGAGGTCAAAAAGACCTGAAACAGACACGGAGGAACTGGGTCCAGGGATAGGAATGGGTATTGTGGCTGCCAAAGGTCCTCTAAGGGTTTGCAGCCTCTATGAGGGTCTGGAATGTTCTGAAAGGGTCTGGAAGGTTCTAAAAGGGTCTGGAAGGTTCTGAAAGGTTCTGAAAGGGTCTGGAAGGTTCTAAAAGGGTCTGGAAGGGATTACAGAGTTGCGCAAGAGCCTGTAGGACCCTGAGTAGGTCTGTAAGTGACTTTAGTGTCTACTTGGGTGTGTGATGGCCTGGAAGTGCCTCCACAGGTCTGGAAGAATTTGCAAAGGTCTGCAAGCATCTGGAGGATTCTGAGAGGGGTTTACAATGGTCTACAATGGTCTACAACGGTCTAAAGGTACTGCAAGCGTCAACAGGCCTCTGCAGGGTTGTACAAGCAATTGTATGGCTCTGCAAAGGTCTACAAGTAACTTTGAGTTCCTGCGAAGGAGATGCAGGAGGCCTAAGCAAGAAGGAGGCATGGGGTGGTGACGGCGACTCTCGAGAAACGCAGAAAAAAAAAGTTTCCGGCGGGGCAGAAAACACAGCCAAAGATGAGGGAGGAAGAAGACGTGGTCAAGAAATGAAAATAAAAAGGAGAATCTGGAGAGGGAATGGAATGGGAGAGAAGGGAAGAAAAAGGGGAGGAAAATAGGAGACATGAGGGAAAGAAGGGAAAAGGAGGAAAGGCTGGAGAGTAGGAGGAAATGGCATAGAGAGGATCAGGATGAAGAAGAAATCAACCGTCTGGATAAATAAGGAATGGATTAGAGGTGAGATAAGACACACGTAGGAAAAACAACTAAGGATGTGGGACGGAGATAGGGAATTGCTAGACATGGAGGAAAGAAGGGAGAGAGTTGAGAGGACAAGAGAGAAAAAGAAGACTGAAAAGAGAGAAAGGTGGGGAGAGATGAAGAGGAAAGGGGAAAATGTGGGCAAGAAGAGTGGATAGGAAAAAGAACGAAAGGTGGGAGAGGAGTAGAGACAAGAGGAGAAGGAATTTTGAAATGAGAATGGAACAGGAAGAGAAGGGAATAATACATAATATATTTTTTGTTTCTTATTGGATGAGGAACCGTCACCTTTATGTACTCGGATAGCTAGGGTAAGTCATAGTCGTCCTTAATTATCATGGTTATATTTGTCGGTGACTTTTGAATATATGATTCCACATGTTAACCTTTTAGTTGCTAATCATAAGTTTGACTTCGTTTGACCAAAGGAAACAAATTGAGCAATGACAGGGTCTCGATTAATTCTTGTAATGTTATTCACGATTTATACGCTTGTACTAGCTGCCGCCAGGGTATCGTATTCAGTCGAATGTTTACCCTAATTATACTTTACGTTGGATGTTAGACATAGAATCTTAACCACATGTGCCCTAGGAACGGGGCAAACTAAAACTACGTTACATAAAAATAAACGAGACCATGGTAACAATATAATTAACGACAATAAAAACAATAAACATTTATGAGAATACAAGAGCATTTTGCTTTGAAGAGAACTATCACTTCGTTGAAAAGACAGAAAGAAAAAAAATGCATTATGAAACCTTATGGACGTTACTGATCTGCATCAGTTTCTTGTCGGTCTGATGACTATTAGTTAATTTCCATCATTTCAAAACCAAGAAAGACTTGGCTAATGTGGGCAAAACCCGTTTGTCTTACATAATACAGCATCTCCTGTCTTCAGCTGAATAAAATTGCCTGGATTTTGCGAGTCAATAATCCCTGATGTAAAATCATAATAACCGAGAAAATTGAAAGACTTGCAAATCTATTTGTGCCTAGAGTTTTCCCTCATTTAAATAAAAACATTTGGCGTCAGGTAGAATAATTATCCTCAAAGTACAACACGAGACCAAATCGGTTAATCAAAGTAAAATCGTTTAGCGTTAGTCAGAATAAAATTCCTCATTTTTAACGCAGGCACAAGAGAACAAGACCCTCGATTTTCCGGCACGGTTAAGGACCTAATATCCGGGATGTAATTACACACGATAATTCGCAACGGAGAAACTGACCGATAATCCGGCATATCCATTCCACATTTTGGTATATTCCCTCGATAATCCGGCACGTTCCCTCGATAAATCGGCATGTATC
>NC_134781.1:64795683-64798183 GCF_046742065.1 Oratosquilla oratoria | reverse complement strand
GAAGAGGAAGAGGAGAATGGGTGACAGTTGGAGAAATAAAAGAGGTTTATTAAATGAAATACGAAGAAACTGAGAGTAGATATATTTTAATGTAGGCTGACTTCCTAGTGGAAGACGAAAGTAATACAGGAAGTAAGATGGGAATGGAATAAGGGGGAAAATGAGATGAATAAAGGAAAGGAATAGGAGGAGGAGGAGGAGTGGAAGGAGGAAGAAGAGAAAGAGCAGGAGGAGGGCCAAGAGGAGCAGGAGCAGGAGGAGGAGGAGGAGGAGGAGGAGGAGGAGGAGGAGGAGGAGGAGGAGGAGGAAGAGGAGGAGGAGGAAGTGGATGAGAAAAGGATTAAGTGAAGAAGGGGAACGAGAAAGGGGAGAAGGAAGAGTAGGAGAAAAAGGGGGAGAAGGAAGAGTAGGAGAAAAAGGGGGAGGAGGAGGGGAAGCAAGGGGAGAAGAAAGAGGGGAAGGGAAGGAATTGGAGAGGGAGAAAGGAGAAAGAATCGGGGAAGGAGAAGGAAGAGAGGGAAGGAAGGAAGAGGAGGAAGTAATACGGGCGAGAAGGAGGAGGAGTAGGAAGAGGAAGAGGATGACGAACAGGAGAAATTGGGAACATGAGAAGTAGGAGGAGGAAACGGATGATGATGACGTCGAACAGAAGCAGGAACTGGAAGACGAGGAGTAGGAGGACGAGAAGGAGAAGGAGAAGGAGGAGGAGAAGAAGGAGGAGAAGGAGGAGTAGGAGGAGGAGGAACAGGGACAAGAACTAGAAGAGGAGGAAGAGTAGGTGGACGAGATGTAGAAGGAGAAGGAGAAGAAGGAAGTGGAGAAGGAGGAGGAGGAAGAGGAGGAGGAGGAGGAGGAGGAGGAGGAGGAGGAGGAGGAGGAGGAGGAGGAGAAACAGCCCCAAGAATTGGAAGAGGAGGAGTATGAGGACAAGAAGGAGAAGAAAAAGGAGAAGGACGTGAAGGAGAAGGAGAAGGTGGAGGAGGAGGACGAGGAGGAGGAGGAGGAGGAGGATTGACGATAGGACTTTTCCCCCGTGCTAAGGGAGATGGGCTGCATTTCCAACAATGAGTTATTTGAGTTTTTCAAATCTTTAACCGAATTCCAATACTTCGTATAGGATTCGAATCTATAAGTAAAATTTTGCCCTTTTATGAACACAATTTTACAAGTATTTTTAAATGAAATGTTTATCTTTTCATAATTTTTATCTATTTATTGATTGATTGCTTCTTTTTTTTTGTATTCGGGGGTGAGCGCTTATATTTTTTATTACATTTACATATCCCCATAATATTCAGCATCATAAACCCGAAAAATTGTGACACCAGAATTAAAATAAAAATAATTGAATATACACATACACACACACACACACACACACACACACACACACACACACACACACACACACACACACACACACACACACACGTATATTACATCTTCAGTGCAAAAAGTACTTTTTGCATGGATGTAATATACGAAAGAGCTTTGCTTCGTTAGTTTCTTTTTCCAAGCGGTCTACTTTGTATATATAAATATATATGTATACATATATACACACACACATATATATACATATATATTCACATATTTTTATAACGAGCTGCTAGTAATTAGCCTCCTGGACAGTATCTTAATACTAATGAAAGTCTCCGATGTTTTTTAGAAGTGCACACCAACACGATTTAGTATTAGAAAATAAAAAAATTATTTTTGTAAATCATAATACATCAATGTAATGTACGTTCTTTTTGGCGAAAACCAATGACAGAAAAAGTTGCTATAAGCGATACACTAACGAACGAAGCTGCGGCGACTGCTTGAGACGCCATCTTTGTTTTGATAGATCCAGAGGTCGAGGAAGTGCACCCGAAGACGATGACCCTGATGACCTCTAGAATTACAGGCACCGCATTACTAGATGCAGGTTAGGTTAGAATAGACAAATTTATCACACTTAAATTTCTTTGACCTCCGTTGATGAATTATAATTTACAAAATTAAAATTCTATTTTCTAATGCTATATCGCGCAGGTGTATACTTCTAAAATTTTACCAAATCTCCTTCCCTTCTTCCTCCTCTTCCTCCTCCTCCTCCTTCCACCCTAAGACGGGACGAGCAGACAACCTTCGATAACAAGGGTGAAGAAACGCAATAAAATACAGGAAACAAGAGAACAAAAGATACGGAAGGATGGTGCGAGGGGGAGATAAAGAAAAAAGATAAGGGATGGAGATAATAGAGGAGGTAACAATATTGCGCGCGACTCTTTAATGGGGGGGAGGGGAAGGGGGAGAGAGAGGGAGGAGAGAGGAGGATTGGAGAAGGATGCAGGAGAAAGGAAGGGGGGTGAATGGAAGGAGGAGGATAGATTGGCAGGGAGAGGAAGAAGGGCTGGGGGATAATTGAGGGGAGGAAGGACGGTAGGCTAAAGATGAGAGAGGAGGAGTAAAGGAAGGGGAGATAAGGGGGAAAAGAATGAAAGAGTGTAGGGGT
>NC_134781.1:64778183-64783183 GCF_046742065.1 Oratosquilla oratoria | reverse complement strand
ACAAACAGGTAAATAGTAAGTAATAATAAACTGACAAATAAATAATAACAAATGGAAAGCAAGCACATAATAAACAGACAAATAATAACAAACAAGTAATCAAATAATATAAAATAAATGGCAGTCATTACAGCATCTTGCTTAAATGTTTATCTAAACGAAACTTAAAGCTTCGAACTGAACTACATTGCACTGCCTCTGCAGGAAGTTTATTCCATTCATTAACTACACGGTTGGCGAAGTTGTTTGTCCCACTTCCAAATTAAATCTATTTCCTGACAGTTTGAGACAATTATTCCTTGTCAGATTCTCATTCAGTGTAAGAATTTTGTCACTTTTGATGTTGTCAATCCCCTTTAGAATCTTAAATACCTGCATCATGTCATCTCTGAGTCTATGTTTTTTAGGGAAAACAGATTCATATGTTTTAGTCGATTTTCGTATGATTAATTTTTGATATTTGGAATCAGCTTTGTGGCTCCCCTTTGTACTTTTTCCAATCTGTCAATGTCTTAAATGATATTCGGTGACCATACAGAAACAGCATATTCCAAATGTGGACGAACTAACGATTTATATAGCTTGTTAATGAGAGATGAGCTTTTGAAGTCAAAAGATTGCGCGATCAGTCCAAAAACCTTATTTGCTTTCTCAGAGGCTGAAATACATTGCTTAGATGATTTGAGATCGTTACAGAGAGAGAGAGAGAGAGAGAGAGAGAGAGAGAGAGAGAGAGAGAGAGAGAGAGAGATAGAGAGAGAGAGAGAGAGAGAGAGAGAGAGAGAGAGAGAGAGAGAGGGGAGAGAGAGAGAGAGAGAGAGAGAGAGAGAGAGAGAGAGAGAGAGAGAGAGAGAGAGAGAGAGAGAGAGAGAGAGAGAGAGAGAGAGAGAGAGAGAGAGAGAGAGAGAGAGACATCGGACTTCAAAGCCACGAAAGCAAAAGGTCTTCAAGTGACCTATGTCTTTTTTTTTTGGCGGGATGGCAAAGAGTCCCAGATGAGCATGAGTTGACAAATTGAGGGCAAAGGGGTCCTCCAGGTTCCAAAGAGATGATTTTCTGAAGTTATCAGACGATTCTAACCAAGGTTTTTCTCGTCACAAATAGCTAGTCCTTCAAGTAACCTTGAGGAATGTCCATGGGCACCGAATATCTAACAAGATTTGATTCAATTGTGTCAGAGTTAGTTGCAATATGGCATAATAAGCTTACAAAGAAAAAAGGGGAAATATGAGAAAAAATATAAAATATATATCACAGTATATATATACATATATATATATATATATATATATATATATATGTATATATATGTATATATATATATATATATATATACATACACACACATACATATATATATATATATATATATACACATATATATATTGTATATACATTATATATATATATATACATATATACATACATGTATATATATGTATATACATGTATATATATATTTATATATATATATATATATATGTACATGTATATTATATATATATATATATATATATATATATATATATATATATATATATACTGTACATACATATATATATATATATATATCTGTACATATATATATATATAGTATACACACATATACATATATATATATATATATATTATATATATATAAGTATATACACACACACACACATGTATATATATATATATAAATATATATATATATATATATATATTTTATATATATATATATATATATATATATATATATATATATATATAAACAGTAATGTTGTAGCACATTTGTAAGTAACACACAAGAAACCCACAGTCGGAGAAAATAAACTTCGAATAAAAGAAGATTGTATATTTCTGCTACCAACTGTAGCTCTCTCCAGGAAACTACTTTCCTGAAGAGGACATACCCACAATGGATTGATTTGTGTTTCTGGAGCATCAAAATCAAAACAAAAGACACTCCGGTAGCTTACTGCTGCACCAGAAGCTTCTGCAAGGGAACCTTAAACGGATGGACTCCCGAAGAACTTCCGCCAGAGGTCGAACTAACAATGAACGCAGACTCTACGGTACATTGAAGAAGAATTCAAAAACTATTTGGTCTCGTTCAATGTGCCCACGAGGCATTAAAATGTTGGCTTTCACCATAACCTTCCTCCCCCAATTTTTTTTTTAATAGATACACTTTTTAACTTGCTGTCGACCTAAAACGAGAGTAACCTTTTGTTTTTAGTTGTATTCTCATTGTCTGCCAGGGTCACAGGCGTTCTACTGCACTTTGCACTTTGATATCGATGATATTAGCGATCAGTTGCTAGCCTACGTATCTTTAACTACTTTCATAGCAGATAACAAAACTTCCACCAGGAAAGACACTTTACAGATTCATTCTGGTGAAGGGAATGTACGATTTCATTTAGCATTAAGAGCGCCACGTAGCGAAGAAGCCAATTGCGTATGAAAACAATTAAGTCATTTTTTTGGGGGGTGCGTGTGCGTGCGCGCGTGCACGTGTGTGTCTGTGTGTGTGTGTGTGTGTGTGTGTGTGTGTGTGTGTGTGTGTGTGTGTGTGTGTGTGTGTGTGTGTGTGTGTGTGTGTGTGTGTGTGTGTGTGTGTGTGTGTGTGTGTGTGTGTGTGTGTGTGTGTGTGTGTGTGTGTGTGTGTGTGTGTGTGTGTGTGTGTGTGTGTGTGTGTGTGTGTGTGTGTGTGTGTGTGTGTGAATTCACATGGCGGATTGGCAACAGTTTGACAGGCCTCCTTTAAAGGGGGCGGGATGGAACACGTGAAAGCGAATGCAAGGTGGAAGGAGGAGGAGAATGAGGAGGAGGAGGAAGATGAAGAGAAAGATGAAGAGAAAGATGAAGAGGAAAAGGAGGTGGAGGGGAGGAGGAGGAGGAGGAGGGGATGAAGAGGACGAGGGGAGGAGGAGGTTGAGATGGAGATGGAGGAGAGCGAGGAGGAGAAAGAGGAGGAGAAGGAGGATAAAGAGGAAAAAAAGGTGGAGGAGAAGGAGAAGGAGTAAGAGGAAAAGGGGCAGAAGGAGGAGGAGCAGGGGGAGGGGAGGAGGAGGAGGAACAGGAGGAGGAGAAGGAGGAGGAGGAGGAGCAGGAGGAGGAGGTGGTGGGTGTGGAGAGGGCACGAGAGGACAGGAGAGGGGAAGAGGGGAGAAAGGAGGGGTAAGGAAAAGGGGACCAGAAGAAAAAGCTTTTGAAGGCCGTTTGGAGTCTTTGGAAGACTGGAATCTTTAAAGGTTTTACTCTGACTAATACCAGGCGATTTTATTCAGCTCAGGAAGAGTATCACTGTGATGACATGCTTGATTATAAGCCTGGAACAAAGAGGAGGGATAGCAGGAGATGGAGTAAGAAGACGGTCACCGATGTCCGAGGTCATTCTCTGGGTGAATAACTCAGTTCTGTTATAACGTCTGGGACTTCATGATGTCATCAAGTATATGTCACTTCGTCATGCAGATAAACAACGACAGGCACAGTTAAATAACATACTTGAACATGACTTACTGTCTCCCAAGAGAGGAGGTGTCGGGTGAGAGTGATGGTAACGTCTTGGTGTGGGTGGAACTGGGAAGTCATGGGCAGGAGTGTGGTGTACATGTACCCCACAAGCATACTTGTGCATAAGGTGCAAGTTGATGCATGGTAGAGTTGCGTGGTAGTTGATCTGATTCAATGGACGGAAGCTAGAAAGGGTCACCGCAATTAGGTCGCGTCTGGTCAGGCGTCAGGTTGGTCCCAGTATATATACTGCCACTGCCTGCCCCGAGCGGGCAGGCCATTTAGTGATTCATTCAGTCAGTCAGTCTGACCTCTGTACTGTAGCGTGTCGCTAGGCCTTCGCGGTCGGTCCCCCGACTTGGGGGCCACGCCACGTCCGTCATTGGGCTGACGCACACGTAACTTAACTAGAATAAACTACACAATGGCCGAGTAACATACACCCGTATATTACAGGAGGATCATACCGCAGTCCTTTTGGAGGTCGAGGGCGGAAAGTAGATTTGGTGGGGGCAGGGTTGCAACAGCACCTTATATGGGGGAAATCATGTACTATGTACATTCCTTTTTGTGTGAGACGGAAATGGCGTGTGAGAAAAGAGAGGAAGGGGGGAGGAACGAAGGTAGAGAAGAAAGGAAAGATTGGGAGGTTCGAGGAGAGGAGAGGGAGAGAAAGATGAAAGAGGGAGAGAGAAAAGGAGGGGAAGAAGGAGGGAAGGATGAAAGGATGAAGAGAAGGAGGAAGGAAGAGAGAGATGAATGGAAGAAAGGGAAGATGGAGAGATTATGAGAAGAAGAGAGGAATGGAAGGAGGGAGAGAAGGAGAAAGAGGTGAGCGAGGGAAGGAAAGAAGGAAGGAAGAAGTGAAGAAACGAAGGAGGAACAGTACAAAGACTAGCTACGCTTATCCATGAAAAGTCACTAAGTAAGAAATACGTTTGATGAGGAGCTTGGATAGGTAGCATGGGGTGATGCAGTAGGTACATCATAGAGGAAAAGTTGGGGATGGGAAAAGTTGAGAATGGGACATAAGGAGGAGATGGGAGATTAGGAACCTTCTTGGTGTGACCGTTGTCAGAAACTATCTGCTCCTATTTCTTCTCCAGGAAAGTAAGGAGTAACACCAAGTACAACCTGGGTCAATGGTTCTATATCTGTGGTTCGTAATCACCTTGTGACCCACAGACTTAATTGAGACCCCTGGCCGAAAACTAGTGGCAGATAGTGGATTTTTCGTGATTATATTCAATGTTGAATTCGTTCGCTAGTGACTAGAGAACATTAATACATAAGTATGGGATAAAGGTTGAGAATCACTCATATGAGGAAATAGGTTCTATTCCTATTGTCTCTCCCACCATATATATATATATATATATAGATATATGTATATATATATATATATGTATATATGTATATATATATACATCCACATATGTGTGTGTGCGTGTGTGTCTATAAATATTTACATACATATTATATATATATATATATAT
>NC_134781.1:64768183-64770683 GCF_046742065.1 Oratosquilla oratoria | reverse complement strand
TTCTCTACGTTTCTCTTGTGATTTGCGCTGTTTTTATATAGTTTCACATGTTTTTCGGTCCAAAGACCCTTCCTCAGCTGAATAAAAATGTCTGGCATCAGCTAAGAGCTTGGCTGTGCCGAAGAAGTTGAGACTTATGGGTGAAGGCGCGTTACACAAGCTATCGTGCTTCTTTCTTTCTTCTTATGCATTTTCTTTTCAGTTTTTCTTTTCTCTCATCCTCTCTACCTCTCTCTCTCTCTCTCTCTCTCTCTCTCTCTCTCTCTCTCTCTCTCTCTCTCTCTCTCTCTCTCTCTCTCTCTCTCTCTCTTCCTGTCCCTCTCTCTCTCTTTCGCTTTTTTTTTCTCTTTCAACTAGAATCAGGCACACACTTTTTGCAGCCACCAAATTTCGGCTATCACGAACAGTACTTTCGTTCAACGACGTGACAAAAGAAAAAAAAAAAAGTGGGGACAGAATGACATCGACCGTCCCTCCTCTTGACATGGTCGAGTCGAGTCACGAGGAGAACCTGTCTGGAGCTAGTCGGTGACCTCGACCATCCTCCTCTCCTCTTCCTCACCGTCGTCGTCGTCGTCGTCGTCGTCGTCCTCCTCCTCCTCCTCTTCCTCCTCCTCCTCCTCCTCCTCCTCCTCCTCCTCCTCCTCCTCCTCCTCCTCCTCCTCCTCCTCCTCCTCCTCCTCCTCCTCCTCCTCCTCCCAATATCTTCCTACCCTCTCTTTCGTCTCCTTATATCACCAGCCGTTAAGTGCCTCACCAACCGCCACTATCTCCTTTATCGCTTTTATCATTATTGTTTTGTATTTTGAGATTTATTCTTATCTTTTAAGCCACCAACTCACTCCACCCTCACCCGCTCCTCCACCAAACCATCCTCCTTGATTTCAAGTCAGTGCTTTCTCTCTCCACCGTTGCTCTATACAATACTTTGCTCTGTCGTATTCGTTAAGGCGTCTTACCCTATTTTTAGTTTGTTAGTGAGTTAGTTGGCTTGTTAGTTAGTTAACTAATCAATTAGTTATTTGGTTGATAAGTCAGTTAGTTAGCTAGTTAGAGAGTTGGTTAGCTGGTTGGTTGATCCTACTATACCCAATACAGTATTCTTCATTTTCCTTCAGGATTCGTTAGACCCGTATGTCTTCGATTACATTCACTGGTGTCCTGCCACATCCACAACAGTATCCTACCATGTCGATAGTCATCCACTTCAACTCCCTCCCCCACCCCCTCTTCCCTCCTCATCAACGCCTACACCCATCTCCTCCTCCCCCCCTCCATTACTCACCTTCTCCACTCATGAGTATCACGAGACACATCTGTGTGACAGACAGAAGCAAGTGTGCCTGCTGGGTCTTCGTGTGACTTAGTACAAGGTTATCCGTAAGTATACAGTATATATACATATGCACATTTGTGTATCTACATATGCACATTTGTGTATCTATTTTTTTTTTTTTTTTTTTTAAGAGGATACCCTTTGCTATCCTCATACTTGGTGAGGTCGGGACCCAATCCCTCTCAGCGAAAAGGTAACGGATTTGCTCTTTGGATGTTTGGTACTGAGTTCGATCCAGAGGGACTTTCGAATTCTGTATTCGCCCATTTTCGGCATCACTTCACTCAAAAACTTTTTTCCCTAAGAGCTTTCCTTCAAACTCCTAGGCCAACGAAAACTCCCCGGGACTCCGAGTCAATACTCCCCCAGACCTACTCCCTAATTCCTCCCGGTTGACGCACTCTAGGCTGAATAAAACCGCTTGTTACTGTCCAGAATAAACTATGTAGAGTATGTTACCGTTAAGGAGACTTCAATGTCTCGCCTATCTTCATTTCTTTCATACATCTTCTTCTCTACATTTCTCTTCTTCCTCCAGCTCCACCTCCCTCATATCCTCCTTCTCGACCTCCTCTTCCTTCTCCTCCTCCTCCTCCACCTCCTCCTCTCCCTCCATTTCTCCACTCCTAACCCCTTCCTCTCTGTCCCAGTTCTCTACCTCACTCTTTCCCGTCTCCTCATATGACAACGCCGTCTCTTCCTCTTCCTCCACTTCCTCCTCCTCCTCCTCCTCCTCCTCCCACTTGACCTATCTCCCTCTCAATACACTCCCTCTCACCTGAGTTATCTCCCTGTTCACTCCGATCTCCACCTACTCCACCACAGACGAAGCTGACCTATATTTCTTGGCTAGCGACTTCCTTCTTCTCCCTCCACCACCACCAACTCCACCACCACTACCATCACCACCACTTCCTCCTTCTTTTCATCTCCATGGATTTCGTTCTCCAACATTGTTCTCTCCTCCCACATTTGACCAGTTTACAGTGGCTCTGAACTCCAGCCTTCTCCAACACCAGATATATACAAATAAATAAATTAGAATAAGATGATAAAAGATAAAGAAAGAACAAGGAGAACAAGACCATGAGGTAGAAGACGATGAAGACAAAGAGGAAGAGGACGAAGAAGAGGAAGAAGAGGAAAAAGAAGAAGAGAAAGAAG
>NC_134781.1:64748183-64760683 GCF_046742065.1 Oratosquilla oratoria | reverse complement strand
CTGCCTCTCCTTTATCTTTACCGAACTACCCTTTTGGTGTGCCGTTTTGCCGCGTTGGTTTTTGGTCTCTATTTTTTTTATCATTATTATTATTATTATTATCATTATTATTAATTACTATTATTAATTACTATTATTAATTACTATTATTAATTACTATTATTAATTACTATTATCAATTACTATTATCAATTACTATTATCAATTACTATTACCATTACTACTATTACCATTACTACTATTACCATTACTACTATTACCATTACTATTACTATTACTACTATTACTACTATTACTATTACTACCATTATTACTATTATCAATTATTACTATTATTATTACTATTATTATTGCTATTACTACTATTATTACTATTATCATTATTATTTTCATTATCATTATTATTATTATTAAAGATTACTATTATTATTAAGAATTACAAAGGACTACAAAGGGGAAGCATCCCGACAGGAGACCTTTTGGTCTATAACTAGGTCGGATGCGAAAAAAATTATAATAATGATAAATAAAATAATATAAATAATAATGAATAAGATAAATAAAGAATAGGTAAAGTTAAATAATAAAGAAACAGGTAAATAGTAAATAAAAACAAATGGACAGATAAATAAAAACAATAATCAAATAAATAATAAGCAAAAAGACAAATAATAACAAACAAATAATATAAAATAAATAGCAGGCATTACAGGATCTTGCTTTGGTGTTTATCTAAACGAATCTCAAAGCTTCGAACTGAACTACATTGTACTGCCTTTGCAAGAAGTCTATTTCATTAACTACACGGTTGGGGAAGCTGTTTCTACCCACTTCCAAATTAAATCTATTCCCTGACACTTTGAGACCACTATTTCTTTTCTGATTCTCCTTCAGTGTGAATTTTTTTTTGTTTTTTGATGTTGTTAATTCCATTTAGAATCTTAAAGACCTGTATCAAGTCACCTCTGAGTATACTTTCTTTTTAAGGAAAATAGATTCGTTTTAGTCGGTTTTCGTATGATTTATTTTTGATATTTGGAATCAGTTTTGTGGCTCGCCGTTGTATTTTTTCCAATCTGTCAATGTCTTTAGAGATTTGGTGACCATACGGAAACAGCATATTCCATATGTGAACGAACTAACGATTTACATAGCTTTTTAATGAGAGATGGACTTTTTAAGTCAAAGGTCGCGCAATCAGTCCTAGAATCTTATTTGCTTTTTCAGAGGCTGAAATACTCTGCTTAGATGATTTGAGATCGTTACTGATAATTACGCCGAGATCCTTTTCACTATCCACTTTTGTTAACGAATTTCCAAATTTGTAATCGTGCTTACTGTTATTTTTACCTGTTTGCATCGCTTTGCATTTACTTGTGTTAAATTTCTTTAGCCACTTTTCAGACAATTGCTGTAGTTTATCTAAATCTTCTTGAATATCTAATTGGTTTAAGTGATCATTTGCCATCCTGCACAGTTTTGTATCAACAGCAAATTTGGAGACAATAGATTTCAGTCCGTGGTCTATATCATTTATATATACTATGAATAGAAGTGGCCCAAGAACGGAGCCCTGAGAAACTCCACTCGTAAATTTATTTCATCTAGAAGTTTTCGATTGTTTAACCAATTACTAGTCCAACTTAATAGTCTACCACTCATTCCGTGTGAAGTTTATTTAGTAAGTGGTCTTTCGTGGGGGACGGTATCAAAAGCTTTTGCAAAGTCTAAATATATAAAATCTATATATTTTTCTTTTGTCATAATTCGAGATGACTGTGTTGAATAATAATAATAATAATAATAATAATAATAATTATAATAATAATAATAATAATAATAATAATAATAATAATAATAATGATAATAATAATGATAATAATAATAATAATAATAATAATAATAATAATAATAATAATTAGTAGTGGTAGTAGTGGTAGTATCATAAGTATTATTTTTTTTTTTTTTGTACACTACACAGATCTGAGTTCGCATCCAACGCTACAAATGTCTGCTGCGTGTCGTGCTAGTCCAAGCACACAATAATACACCTCCGATTTCGTTTCAGTTGACGCCAAAACGATTTAATTCACCTAACCACCATCCTAAGCTCATCAAAAGGAGTAACTATTATTACAGCATGCTGCAATCATTATCGGCCAGTTATGCCAACAGCTACCCCCACTTCCTTCCCCTTCACTACTGATCTCACCACTGTCCGGCCTCAGAAAGACCTACAATATTCATTCTAATCCTCCTAAGTTTAGTCAATAAAAGATTATTTGATCGTCATTGGAGAGGAAAAAATATTCTAAGCGTCCACGGGGAAACTCGAAGCGCCATTTTTGAATGCATATACATAATTACAAAGATTCGACCTCGCAATTCCCCATCCATCACGGAACGCAATGAGGGAAGGTCAAGCGCCGGGCACCCGACAGCCCCAGGGATGTGAGCTGGTGGCGTAATCGGAAGCATACTGGTCTCGCATTAGCTTAGTTGTGGGTTCGAATCCCGCGCTCCTCTCTGCTTCTCATCAATTACTGTTACCTGCCCGGACAGTCCATGTGCATAGAGCAAAGGTGACGGCTTTGGCCGATGGTGCACCTACTGGCGTTGGCTACCCACCTTCCCAGGGATCGTGGAAGAGTATGTACACCCACAATCTTAGCACTGCGGAAGGCACCAGCGGACCGTACAGTCTCGGCCCAGGTGGTAGTTGTTTGGCACATTGTGTACCTGACACTGAGATTACAGTTAAGCAGCTCAGACGATTTATTTTTCCGAACCAAAAAGGGCAACCCGATGTGACCTTAATCAGGGAATGAAGAGGCGTGTTGATAGTCCCAGTGGGGTGCTTCAGCACAAACACAGCACTGGAGCATCGTTGAGCCTCCAGGACTCCCGTCTCCAGGTCTGTGGAGACGCCACTTATGGCAAACACGTCAGTTAGTGACCTAAAATGGAGTTAGATACCTAATGAGTAATGACCCGTAGGGAATTCATCGTCCATTTGGACGGTTTTATTTTCCTTTAGTCGCCGACAACCCAACCATGAGGCAGGTAGACGTGAGTTAAATGGTACCAGTGGAACACGTATATAGATTATTCTTTACAATGTTCCCACCTTCCTCAACTTCGAGTCACAAACTAATCTCTTTGGATAAGTCCACCCCACTCTCCGCTCTCCCACCCCCTCTTCCTCTCCCTTCCAACTTGGGGCCACTGCGTGTGTCATCCTCATTTACTCCTCTCAAGGGTCACATTCAGCCCCCTCGTCTTACTCACGTTACCGTTTTGGTTTCAGTACAGCCTCTCTCGACCCCTTTTGCTCTTTTTTTTTTCTCTCTCTCTCTCTCTTGGTAGATCTCTGGTATCAAAGCTTGGGAACTCAATTTCACATCTTGTATATACAACGACGCTACACTGATTATTCTCTTCATGATGGTAACGTCTTTCAGATCTTATTTTGGTTCATGCTAGACGATTTCATTCATTTTTGAGAACAACCTCGAGGTTAACTGGGATCTTGATCGATCAAAAATAATTTTGTCCTAAGTTTGTCCAACACCTCAGCTGAATGAAATCGTCTATTATTACAACACAATCTCTCCACGGCGTCACCGTATTAAAGAACTAAATGGCAAAAGTTCTGTGACGAGGAGCTGTTCTGCCAATATCAAGCTCAGTAATGACGTTCTGACTTCGTCATGTGAGGGCGCTCGTGTAACGACAGAGATCGTGGGGTAATTCGCCTCGTGCACGATCCCAGACCCATAACAGAGACTGTTCATTTATTATAATTTCCTTCCGATTCGAGAGGTCTTTTATCGGCATAATTTGCCACTTAGGCTTTGTAACCCACTGTACATCTTCATCCACCCATTCGCACGCTTGTCTGAATCATCACTGATCTTTTAACATCGTGAATACCAAGGCTCAGTTCCAACGAAATCAATATACAAAAGATTCCTTCATGACGACCCTCTAGTATGCTCCAGTGTTTCTTAAAGCAAAAACCCGCAACCATACGACAGCCAGCAACGGTCCTTGGAACCTCCCATAAATCTCCGAGGAAAGGACCATTGGACTGCCCTCTGATGTCCGAGTATTGAGCTCCATCCCCTACCCACCCCCTTTTTTTCCTTTTTTAACCTTATCATCGTATTATTTTTCCTGACATTGTTATTTTCACTTAGTGCCCGACTTATTTCTTCCTTTTGAGCTTCCTAAACTCAGAAGACCTTTCCTGGTATCAGGAGACCTTCCTGAATCAAGAATCAGGTTAGGAGATCAAGACCTCTGCCTTCGCGAAGTTTTTCAAAATCATATTTCGAGTCTCAGAGTTACATTCTGTCTTTTTTCGGGTACTGGAAGGTCCTCAACGACTCCAGGTCCACATTGTCAGGGGCATCAGGTTCAATGTAAAACCTCGCCTTCCCCGCCCCATTACTCCTTCAAAAAAAATTTTTACTTGGCTGGTTTTTAACTCACTTTACTTCCCCTTCCCTCACCCCAACGTCACCCACCCACACCTTCTCTTCCCCATTCCCAGCCTTTCTCTTCCCCCAGACACACTCCTCTTTCCTTCATCCATTCTTCTGGTATTGCCCACAGTGCGGGAACAATTTTATTAGATAAACTAGAGGCGGGGTGGATGGGGGACGCTAGGGGGCGTCTGATTTCTGAAATGGATAGGGCTTTTGATGCTCTTGCATACGGGGAGCTACCGGGTGCTGGTCGAGCTCTTGGAGGCGGTTTTTTTTTATCATGATGGCGGTGATAAGATGATAGTGACTGGTGGTGATTGGTGGTAATCATGATGATGATGATGATGATGATGATGATGATGATGATGATGATGATGATGATGATGATGATGATGATGATGATGATGATGATGATGATGATGATGATTACGACGGTTGTATGTGAGATGTCAGTGTAGTTGTATTAGTGAAGGTTTTGAATGTGATGAGCGGCCGTAGTTATGGTGGTGGTGGCGGTGGTGGTGGTGGTGGTGGTGGTGGTGGTGGTGGTGGTGGTGGTGGTGGTGGTGGTGGTGGTGGCGGTGGTGAGGTGGAGGTGTGTCAGCTGCCACGTAATGATGCCGGCCGTATTAGTGAGAGTAATTAGCTGTGATGGTGGTGGAGGTCGTGGTGATAGTGGTGGTGGTAGTGGTGGTGGTAGTGGTGGCGATGGTGGTAGTGGCGGTGTTGTTGTTGTTGGTGGTGGTGGTGGTGGTGATTTTGATGATGATGATGTTGATGATGATGATGATGATGATGATGATGATGATGATGATGATGATGATGATGATGATGATGATGATGATGATGATGATTACGACGGTTGTATGTGAGATGTCAGTGTAGTTGTATTAGTGAAGGTTTTGAATGTGATGAGCGGCCGTAGTTATGGTAGTGGTGGCGGTGGTGAGGTGGAGGTGTGTCAGCTGCCACGTAATGATGCCGGCCGTATTAGTGAGAGTAATTAGCTGTGATGGTGGTGGAGGTCGTGGTGATAGTGGTGGTGGTAGTGGTGGTGGTAGTGGTGGCGATGGTGGTAGTGGCGGTGTTGTTGTTGTTGGTGGTGGTGGTGGTGGTGATAGTGATGATGATGATGATGATGATGATGATGATGATGATGATGATGATGATGATGATGATGATGATGATGATGATGATGATGATGATGATGATGATGATGATGATGATGATGATGATGATGATGATGATGATGATGATGATGATGATGATGATGATGATAATAATGAAGGTGATGATGAAGGTGATGATGAAGGTGATGGTTGTGGTACTTTCTGTGATCGAGATATTGGTGTAGAGAGATTAGTTACTTATGGTAAGAATGGCTGCCGCAATTTGCAAATACGATGTCACCGTTCATTTCCTCTTCCATTCAGTAACACAATTCTCCTGAATAGTGTCACTAAAATAACCTTTCATTCCCTCACCGTTTGACACTATTTCATTTCATCTACTTGCCATTAGGCGATTTTATTCATCTCCATGACACCTACAGTAGTAACGAATAACATAATCCGCTTAATTCCTCCCGTACCAGGTGGCACTTTATCTCTTGTTCTTTCCTGTCGCCAGACGATTTCATTCGCCTTCATGGCAGCCGCTCGACTGAGCAAGGGCTGAGGTGCAACGGCCACGAAGAGACGAAGAAGTAAATTCGAGACAGTGGCCCATCATTATCTCAAGCTTTTCCGTCTGAATGATGCTCTCTATGTTCTCCTCAATGCGGAGACCTCTCCAATTCAGGGTTTCTGTCCCGGCCGATGACGGACGATTTTATTCAGCTGAAAGACGTATTCGGGAGTAAATGAAAGTTTTATAGGCCTCGGGTCCACTCCTGAGCTGATGCAAATCGTCTGCATTTTGGGCAGGTGGAAAATATATAATGTGTGTTACCGCACTGAGAGGGTGAATGGTTCCTTGAATCGATGCAACGGGAATGGAATAACAGGCAATCATTAGACACTCTGAGGAGTGAATACACACACACACACACACACACACACACACACACACACACACACACACACACACACACACACACACACACACACACACACACACATATATATATATATATATATACATATAAATATATATATATATATAAAGGTATACATACATATAACATGCAAAGAAGGCAAACACTTGACATTACTATTAAAATATCATTCATCAACTCTCGAAAGTTGAACTGCTCCTTCTCCTGTACTCCAAGTCATTGGGGTCGGGAGACTTGTGACCGAACTGGATGGCTGATCATTAAATTATATTTTCGTTGAAGTAGGATGAAATAACAGAAATTAATATGATAGCAAATATTTTGAATACCTTTAAATAAACATGAAATATGAATCTTTATTTTCAAGTTAATTCCCTTGTAAAGAATAAATTAATTCGTATCATCTCAGGAGGACAGGAATATATCTTACTAACCCTGACGTCCTTTTACCAACAGTAAACTAAGGCCCATGGGAAAACCCCAAATAACTTTCACTTGCTTAGCTAAATCAGCAATAGGATACCACCCATCTCCTCCTCCTCTTCCTCCTTCTCCTCCTCCTCCTCCTCCTCATCCTTTTCCTCCTCCTCTTCCTCCCCACCTCCTTCTCCAACTCATCCTCTTCCTGCTCCTCCCCTTCTTTACTCCTTATTTTATTGCTTTTTCCTTCCAATATTTCCCTCTCACTAACTCCTCCAACACTGCAAAGTGATCTTTAGACTTTTTTTTTCTCTCTCTCTTGGCCCAAACAGACGATTTTCTTTTATCGAGGGGACGGACTCCGTCTGAACGTCACCTCAGTCGATCAAGAGTCTTCAGGAGGAAAGCTCCCCCCATCGCCCCCCTATATATATATATATATATATATATATATATATATATATATATATATATATATTTATATATACAGTATGTACATACTGTGTGCGCCGTGGTATTGAGTGTATTCCGCAGAGAAACGAGATGCCTGATTGGTGGACTATCTCAGCCAATGGGGAGCTTGTGTGCATCGTGCGTGAAGATAATGGTCATAACTGTCACCCTTTCGGCGTCACATCATCACCACAAGGCTTTGTGATGACAATGATGGAAATGCCTCGGCCGAGGGAAAGAATGAACGTGCACGCATGTACGCTTGCGCCCCAAACACACAGAAACATACACACACACACACACACACACACACACACACACACACACACACACACACACACACACACACACAGACACACACACACACACAGAGAGACACACACACACACACACACACACACACACACACACACACACACACACACACACACACACACACACACACACACACACACACACACACACACACACACACACACACACACACACACACACACGCTCCTTCCCGTAAGATACAATTAGGTAAATACACATACGCGGACACCTAGATGAATATATAGGTAATTGAATAAACAAATAAATAGAAATAAAAATAAATGAACAAGTAAATAAAAGAAATTAACAAATAAATGAATAAACAAATAAAGAATGCTGACTACTTTTATCTTCCACCATCCCTTCATGCTAGCCTCCTTAATTCTCCGTCTCTTCGGCATTTTATTGTCCACAAGGATAGAAGCGCTGGTCACAGACGAAATCCTCCCCTTACTTCCTCTGCTCCCGAACACAGAGCCCAAACACTCGCTCCCCCAACCCTCATCCCCCCGACCACATGACAACAAAAGAGTAAACTCCGTTTTCTTTTAAGCTGGCGATGATTTTCTTAACCAATGTTGGCACATAAGTGGTTTAAAAATTTAACATTTAATCAAATTACAGGTCTTCTTTCTTTCCTATACTGTTTATTCTTGTTAGTGTATGCATTTCTGTATTACATATTACAAAGCCATGACTCATGTGCAGGAATATATAAAATAAAAGAACATGGACTGACGGATATAAAGACACAACCGTATGTATGCCAGCATATTTCTCACCCTCCTCACAACAATAAAGGGGTAGCCGTGGTAGGCATATATGTATTTCACACCCTAAGTCAGCGTTCCTTAACCTTTTCCGATCCTATCACTCCTGTAGTCAGGTCTAGACAGTCTAGCACCCCATAACTCTGGTTAACATCCAATTACCAGAAGGATGAAGGAAAGTGAATTACTGCTTGTTAATTCATTTTGTTGATTCCTCAAAACTAAAATCAACTGCCAAAATTGTTAACAAAAGAAATAAGAAAACCAGAGAAAAAGAAAAAAATATAGTAGCGGTATTTTATTGCCATGTATTCAGGCTTTCTCAGCACCCCCTAAAATTAATTTCAGAACCCAACGTTACGAAACGCTGCCCTGGCCTAGGGGACAGACTTCGTCAACCGCCTTCTCCTCTTACAGTTGATTAAGACTTGGTATCTCACTCGTGGCAGGCCCCTGTACGGACCCTTCCAGCCCTTAATGCTGAAAGTTTTAGACCTTAAATCCCCCTCCGTCGCATCTCTAATGGCGTCGTATTCAATAAAGTTCTTGCTGAAGACGGCCTGACACTCAGGACGGCGGTCCGCGACGCACACCCACGCGCTTCCTCATCCTCTGCTTCACCGCAGCACCCCGGGAAGTACATAACTAATTCCACTCCCCTATCCCCCCATATATGGGCTCAAAGCCCGTGGGAGTGACATATCCCACCCCATCCCACCCAAAAAGCCTCCCCTCCCCTCCCCTTCTCCCATGAACTTCATCAAGAGGACCTTCTCCAAGCTGAATTGAGTCGTCTGGCACCACCGTCAAGTATCATTGATGTCTGACGTTCTCCTGGATGCATCACAAGTAATCATTTCGCCTTCGAAATCAAACGACATCATCCAGTACGAAGGATTTAATTAAGGAAGGATATACCAAGTACGGGGTAATGAATTCATGTTATGTGGAGTCGATTTTTAGGAGCTTTAGTGATACCCCTACGGATCAGAGTGGCAGCATTCCTTTATGATTGGAGATTTGTTTTCATTCCAATAGCACTTAGAAAAAGAAATTTTCTAGTCGTTCAGTGTTGTCAATTTTACTTCATATATATCTCATTATCATTGATATTCATTACTATTATCATCATTAATGTTATTACTATTATCGTCGTTATCATTATCATCATCGTCAATGTTACTGTTATTATTAGGATTCTTATCATTACAAGCATCATTGTCATTATCATTACTGTTATTATAATTCTATCCTAAAGATGTAAATATCATGGTTCTGTATATCTCCACTTTCATTTTTCCCAGTGGTCACGTATACTCACAATGCCTTTTTATAATGTTTGTATAGTAAGAATTATCTGTCAGATTTTTCCGTGAGAATAAAAACTTTTACTCTAAGGTAAATCCCGAATAGAAAAAAGTAATTAGAAAATGATCAACAACAAAAGACACTTTTGCGTAGCAACAGCCATAGAATGGATGAAGACTTTGGATCTATATGCATCAGTACATCTGAGAAGATTAGTACTTTATCATGTTCTTTTTATTTGATAGCTAAACCTCTAAACCTTCCTAGAATGATCAATATATATTGAATTTTCTATACTCCCTCTAATATTTACAACTTAGAAAGGACTAGCGATGTGTCAATGGATAAGATCACGTTTTAGTTAATGTACGTGTATAAAAAAAGGAGTTGACAGCACAGGCGGCTGTGATACCTGCGTCATTATTGCTTGAATGGTGGATCCTGATGGAAGGAATCGTACGTGTACCACTCGACAAAAGATGTCTCAGAGAACTGGGCAGCTGACAACATTGTTTAGTCTTGTTCGTCGACACAACGAGAGCACTCAGAGCGATCGTACACAATGAAAGAAAACTGTCGTTTCGGATCTCAGATCTACATCACCGCCTTCGTCACTGTGAAAACTGATGCTGGGGCCACTTAATTACACAGACCTCATCGAAGCGAGGAGGATTACAGGCCAATTAATGCAGTTTCTATTCAACGAGTGACTTCTCCGCTTCTATTCACGAAGCGAAGTCGTTTCATATACAGTTATGACAGAAACTGCAAAATGCAACTCTTCCAATAATTCAAGTTCATATTCAATAACGAAAACAAGCCAATATGGCACACAACCCACCAGAATTAGCATTATACACAGTGTTTGACGTATAGTTATTAATATGTATATATATATATATATATATATATATATATATATATACATTAATATATCAATGTTCTCAGTGGTTTTTCACATTCTTGAGTCCCAAGGACTCAATATGTAAAAACAACAACAACAACAACAACAACAACAACAACAACAACAACAACAACAACAACAACAACAACAACAACAACAACAACAACAACAACAACAACAACAACAACAATAATAATAATAATAATAATAATAATAATAATAATAATAATAATAATAATAATAAAAATAGTTGTTAATAATAATAATAATAATAATAATAATAATAGTTAATAATAATAATAATAATAATAATAATAATAATAATAATAATAATAATAATAATAATAATAATAATAATAATAATAATAATAATAATAATAATAATAATAATAATAATAATAATAATAATAATAATAATAATAATAATAATAATAATAATAATAATAATGTCCCTCATTTCATCATTCAATTTTTCATAAAAAAATCTTCATAAATTATGTTAAGATATGGTGTGATTAGCTGAACAAAATGTATATCTGACTGAAAGAAGTGTAAAGGAAACACATGCGCACATTAAGCCAATATGTTTATCATTTTTTTTACTAAACAAAAATAGTATGTTATAAAAATCGATTACAATATGATTTATAAAACCTGTTTTCAACAATTAAATACTATATTATGAAAATGAGAGTGCTTTATTTTAATCATGTAAATCGCTTTTGTTACTGCATTAAAATAAAAGGTTTAATAATAATAATTACACGAACGATCCAACATGAGATGATATCATACTAATGAGAATTAAGAGGAAATTCTCAGAAAACATTGACATGTCACGTGACTACGTTTCCGGCTTCTGTGATTGGACAGACTACAGGAAATATGACACGAAACTAAGTCAGAGATAAGAAAAATACAAGACTAAGTCAGAGGTAGCTTTCAATGTAAACAAAAGTGGCGTAATTGTATGCAGAAGGCTTTTATAAATAAAACTGAAAATACAACAATAACATTAAATTAAAAGTTAATTTCATAGGTTTTCATATACCGTCGCATCCCGAGTACGTGATATGATGTACCTTTTTTCGTCCTTCTAAATTCCATGACGTATACACTCAAACGGCGTAATCGAAAACACTGTATATATATATATATATATATATATATATATATATATATATATATATATATATATATATGTATATATACACAACCACAACAACCATATATACACATACATATAGTGTATATATATATATATATATATATACATATATATACATATATATATGTACATATATATATACATATATACATATATATATATACATATATACATGTATATATATTTATATATATATATATATATACATATATACATGTATATATATACATATATATATATATATATATATATACATATATATATATATGTGTGTGTGTGTGTGTGTGTGTGTGTGTGTGTGTGTGTGTGTGTGTGTGTGTGTGTGTGTGTGTGTGTGTATTCACTTGGTCTTTTGGATCACGTGTTCGACTCGTGATCGACAGCTATTTCCCTCCTGGAAGAGAGCTCAGAGCTCGTAGGTCCGATCTATGGGTAATGCTATGACCTTTCACACACACACACCCAACTCCCCGCCCACGAGAGTCAGAGTAACGACCCGAAGCGCAGCTGTACCGAAATTAATTTCGGCCCTGGGCAGGATTCGAACCAAGCACTACGCGCACCACCATGCTAGTAGTTCATCGTTCTGCCAACTGTGTGTGTGTGTGTGTGTGTG
>NC_134781.1:64735683-64740683 GCF_046742065.1 Oratosquilla oratoria | reverse complement strand
GGAAATAAAAAAAATAGAAAAGGAAAAAGAGTACTGAGGTCTGAGACAGAAAGTACGAAGGAAAAGAGACGTGGAAAGAAGAGAAAAGTAGAGAGAAAGAGGAAGAGAGTGACAGAATGGTGGCGCACGAAAGATTAAAAAACAAAATAGAAAATATGAGAGGGGGGCATTGTGCAAAAAAGAGCGAAACAGGGTAAAAAGAGGGCCAAGCCAAGAGGGAAGAGGGAGGAACAAGGGAGGAGAGAAAGAAGGATGGAGAAAGGAGGAAAGAAGGGGGGAACATGGAGGGAAGGGGAAGGGGGGAAGGAGGGAGGGAAGAGGGAGGGAGGGAAGAGGGAAGGAGAGAAGGAGGAATGAAGGAGGGAAGGGGAAAGGGAGAGGGAAGAGAGAGGAAGAAGAGAAGAAGGACGGAGTGAAGAGGGGGAGAGGGAGGAGGAAGGCTGGAAGAGGGAGAATGGAGAGAAAATGTAGGAGGGAAGGAAGATGGGGGAGGGAGAGGAAGAAAGGAGAGTGCAAGGAAGAGGGAAGGAAGAGGGGAAGGAAGAGGGGAAGGAAGAGGGGAAGGAGGAGGGGAAGGAGGAGGGAAAGAGGACAGAATGAAGAGAGAAAAACTAAAGATGAAAGAAAGAAAGAAAAGTGAAGGAGGAGAGAATGAGGAAGGAAAGAGGACGGAAGGAAGAGGGAAAGACGAGGAGGGAAGATGGAAGGAGGAGGGTTGGAGGAGGGCATGAGGAGGGAAGGAAGAGGGAAGACTGAAGGAGAGGAGTAGAGGAGAAGAAAAGAGGGAATAAAGAAGATGAAGAGGAAAAGGGAAAGAGAGAAATGGAAGAGGGACAACGGAAGGGAAAAGGTAGAGGGAAGAGGAAACAGAGAAGAAGAAGGAGAGAAGATATAAAAGAAAAGAGGAGAGAGGGAAGATAAAGAAGAGAAAAGGAAAGAGGGAGGAGAATAGAAAGAAGAGGAGAAAGGGAAAAGGTAGGAAGGAGGAGGACGAAGGAAGAGGAAGGAGGAAGGAGGAAAGAGGGAGGAGGGAGGGGGAAGAAGGAGGAGGAAGGAAGAAGGGAGGAAAAGAGTGAAGAGATGGGAGGGCAACTAGGGAGAGGGAGATACAGGGCGTCGGATTAACTAAAGGAGATTAATTATTATTGCCAATGCGAAAAGAGTACAGGAGGGGAAGTTGCTGTGGACAGGGTTGCACGCGAGGGGAAACGAGGGGAGACGTGGAGTAAAGGGGTGAAAGAGGGGAGGCGGGTTGTAAAGGGGAAAGCGGGTGTGAAGAAGATAAGAGGAGAGGGAGAGGGGGAGCTTACGGGGAGGGGAGAAGGGGGGAGGGGAGAAGGAGGGAGGGAAGGTGAGGGGAATGGGGATGGGGAGGGGAAGAGAGGGGGGAAGGGAACGTAAAAGGGAAGTGGGTCTGAAGATGGATGAAGGGGAAACGAGGAGAGAAATTAGAAGGGAAAGAGAGAGGAAACGGGGAGAAAAAGAGGAGGGGGAATGGTGAGTAATGAGGAAAGTGAGAGAGAAGAGAAGAGGAAAGGGAGAGGATAAAAAGGGCAAAACAAAAATGAATTAACAAAAAAATAAATAAGTGTGAAATGATAAATGAAAGGGAAATTTCGAAAAGAAAAAAGAGAAAGCAAAGGAAATACAAAGTGAAGAGGAAGGAAAATGGAGATAAATAAAATGGGGAAGGGAGGAAAAAGTAAAAAAAGAGGGAAAATGAGAGTAAAGAGGACTAATCCCTCTGTCCTTTTCCTTCTTGCAAGAGACCCGAAGTCGCAAAGAAACTGACAACAGCCACCGGAAGAATCCATAAGTCACAGAGCGAAGCGATTTTGTGGAGATCGGTGTAGCACAAGGTTCTCTGTGTCATCTGTGTGTTCGTTCCATCTGGGGCGGCTGGAACCCGGTGTCAAGGAAACTATGTACTGGCAACTGTCTTCATACGCGGGCGGTGGCTTGAACATAGGCAATGTAACTCACTCTTGTCTTCAGAGTGACCTTCCTGAGTTTCGGTTGTGTGTTTGCGTCCCTGACGTACTGCTGGGTCCTGGGCTCAAGTCATCGTCTGACCAGAACACCATTGAGGATTTTTTCCATCTGTGTTTAATGTCTCACCTGACCAAAGTTCTTGCGCAGTGGTGTGTATGTGTGTGTATCATCCTCAAGTTCTACTTCGTGGGAAGAGTTTTTGGCTTCAAAGTGCGGATTGGTCTTGTTTGAGCGTACCCAGTGTTTGAGTGTAATTTCACATCCCAATCCCATGAAGTGGTAAGTGAGAAACCCCTAGCAGGACAAGCCCTGTCAGTTGCGGAGAGCCTTTTTTTTTTTTTTTTTTTTAAGGTAAATATTTGAGTCGCTTCCCCGCCAGACCACGGCTGTCGGGAACCAATGCAAGAAGCATGAAGTGGGTCCCGGGAATCGAACTCACGACCACCAGTTCACGAGTTCGACATGGTATCCACTGGGCTTCCGTATTTGAATGTAACCATACTTAAATGCCCCATCTTGTATTACTTGTTGGATTTCTATATTTGTTTTCTCCATTCTTGGATAGTGTTTGTATACAGTGATTAGCGTTTCATTCTGCAATATGATGCCTGTGTTAGGGGATCTCAACATCATCGCTCTGGCACCAACCAACATGAAGTCTTCAGAGCAAAGCCCACTGCGAAAGGGTTCAAGGGGAATAAATGGAAAAAATATAAACAAAAAGTGAATAAAGAAAAAAACAGAGAGGAGAAGGAGATGTTAGGGAGAAAGATAAAAAGGAGAAAGTCAGGAGGAGGAGGAGCAGGAGGAGAAATAGGAAGAGAAAGAGAGATAGGAGCAAGGGAATTAGGAAGAGGAGGAGAAGGGGAAGAGGATTAGATGGAGAAGAAATAGAGAGAGGAGGAGAAGGAGGAGCAAGGGAATAAGGAAGAGGAGAAGGGGAGGAGAAGAAGAAGTAGAAGGATAATAAATACGAAGAGGAAGAGAACAATGAGCAGGGGAATTAGGAGAAAGAGGAGGAAAAGGAGGAAAATAAGGAAGAGAGGAGGAGGAGGAGGAGGAGGAGGAGGAGGAGGAGGAGGAGGAGAAGGAGGAGGAGGAGGAGGAGGAGGAGGAGAAGGAGGAGGAAGAGGAGAAGGATAAAGAGGAGGAGGAGAGCAGAGGATCCCACAACGCATAGTAGACAATGACAGTCGGGACAGTTGGCTGAGGACAAAAAGGCATCATAAATATATAGAAATAAACAAAATCAAGAACAAGAACTAATATCATCAGTGAATACAGATTAAAAAAGAATCTCATTAACGTGGTGATTTGCACATAATACGATTAATTGAACCGGACAAAAAAATATAAAAAAAATAAATGGGGTGAAGGATGCCAATAAACGCATTAAATGATAAAGTTTTGATAAGGTGGCAAGGTGGCAAGATGATAAGGAGGCAAGGTGATAAGGTGGCAAGATGTGGCATGGTATCAAGTTGGCAAGGTGACAGGGTGGCATGGTGGCAAGGTGGCAAGGTGGCAAAGTGGCAAAATGGCAAGGTGCCAAGGTGATAATATAACAAGGTGGCAAAGTGGCAGGATGGCAAGGTGGCAAGATGACGAGGTGATAAAGTGGCAAGGTGGCAAGGTGGTAAGGTAGCAAAGTGGTGTCAAGGTGGCAAGGTGATAATGTAATAAGGTGGCGTGGTGATAGAGTGGCAAAAAAAAAACAAGGTGACAAAGTGGTAAGGTGATTAGGTGTAAGGTGACAAGATGACAAGGTGACGAGGTGGCAAAGTGGCAAGGTGACGAGGTGGCAAAGTGGCAAAGTGGCAAGGTGGCATGGTGGGGAGGTCGGGAACAGGAATCCGGCAGGGTGGAAAATGAAGCCCTGGCGGGGGGGGGGGGGTCAGCCAGCCCTGCAGCAGTTGACCCCGACCCCAGTCGCCAGGGTCGGGGTCGTAAACCTTCTAATCAGCAGAGAATGTGGTGAAGGACGATGAGGAAGAAGAGGAGGAGGAGGAGGAGAAGGAGGAGTAGGAGGAAAAGGAGGAGGAGGAGGAGGAAAAGGAGGAGGAGGAGAAGGAGGAGGAGAAAGAGGAGGACGATGAGGAGGAAGAGGAAGAAGAAGAAGAGTAGGGGGAAGATGAATAAGAGGAAGAGAGGGAAAGGTAGGAAGAGGATGAAGAGGAATATGAGGATGAGGGGGAGGATGAGGATGAAAAGGAAGAGGAAAAGAAGGAATAGAGAGGGAAAGAGGGGGGCAGGGGTAGAAAGAGGAGGGGAAGGAAGTGATGGACATGAAGGAGAAGGAGGAAGTGTAAAAGGAAGAGAGGAGGAGGAGAAGGTGGAGGAGAAAGCGCAGGAGGAGGAGGAGGAGGTGGAAAAGGAAGAGGTGGAAGTGGGGTGAAGGTTGAGAGGGAGGAGGAAGAGGAGGAGGAGGAGGAGGAGGAGGAGGAGGAGGAGGAGGAAAGGGAGGGGGAGAGGAAGATAAAGAGATAAGGTTAAGGGAGAGGTAAGGATAGCGAGGACTAAGGAGAGGGAGAATGGAAGGATTAGGAATATATCATTGGAAGACAGGAGAAGGGCGAGGGCGACAGGGAGGGGAAAGGGCTTTTGTTGTCAAAGACTAGCGCTTCTGTCCTTGGGGTCAGTACTGCACCAAAGACGTTGAGTCACAGAGATGATAAAGTGAAGACTTCAGGATGGTGACAGAAAGGAGGTATAGCAGAACTTATAAGTGATTATCATTTCTTTTTTACTAGATGAGATTGATCACCAATTATAAGAACATACTGTATAATTCTGGTCCATAGGGATATCCTCATACAAAGCAGGGAAAGAGAAATTGGCAAAGAAGGAAAAAGGAAAGGGAGATTAGGAAATAGGGAAAAGAAATGGAAGGGAGGGGATGGGTAGGGGAGGTGGTTGTCGTGGTGGTGATGATGGTGGTGGAAGTTGTGGTGGTGGTAGGGAGAGATGGAGTCGAGGAAAAGGCGAAAAAGAGAGAGAAAAGAGAGGAG
>NC_134781.1:64723183-64730683 GCF_046742065.1 Oratosquilla oratoria | reverse complement strand
ACCTTGTGATTGAGGATGATAGGCGGAGGAAGTTACATGATTTATACCTAGTGTTACAAGAGTTTCTCTAAACTTGTTGGAAAGAAAATTACTTCCTTGATCACTTTGAATGTTCTTAGGAAATCCTACCATAGTGAAATATTTCAACATTTCTCTGATTATGTTTTGAGCTTTAATATTTTTCAAAGGAATTGCTTCTGGAAAACGAGTGCTCATACACATGATTGTGAGAATGTACTGATTTCCTTTACTTGAAGGAGGTAAAGGTCCTACACAATCAATAAGAACTTTTTTAAATGGCTCTTCCATTACAGGAATGGGATGGAGTGGAGCTTCTACAATTTTCTGGTTGGGCTTACCTACAAGTTGACATGTATGACATGTTTTACAATATTGGGCAACATCTTTGACAACCGTGGGCCAATGGAAATGTTGGGTTATGTTGAACAAGGTCTTTCTTACCCCTAAGTGACCTGCTAAGGGAGTATCATGAGCCAATCTTAGAACATTATTCCTGAAACCAAGAGGGAGGACTATTTGATTCCTTACTTGCCATGGCTGGTCAGCGGTTGCGGTGGATGCTCTCCATTTTCGCATTAGGACTCCGTTTTCTATATAGAAACCTCGTGACATATTTTCAACTTCTTCTGGAGATGAAACAATCTCGTACAAATTTTTAAGAGAAGGATCTGACTTCTGTTCTTTGATTAATTCTGCTCTAGATAGAGAAACTGGTGAAGAAGAAGATGGGTCAGTTTGGGAGAATAGGGATTCTAAATTATAGGTCTCCTCTTCAGATTTCTTGTACTGAGATCTGGTTACAGCACAAGCGGGAAACAACTGTAAGTTATCTGAAGGTTCTACTGAGGTCTTAGGGTTATTTGTTATTAAGGGAGAAATGACTTTGCTTCCAGCGATGTTATTGGCCAACAATAAGGATATTCCTACTATGGGAAGAGAGTCTACTACTGCTACTTTAACCATTCCGGTTGTTAAATCAGACCGCAAGAAAACATTATGTAATGGACATTTTACAATTCCTCCAACTCCTTCTATCAATATATCATAACCTGTATATGACTCACCCAGATTCTGCAAGACAGAATTTAAAATCAGACTTTGCTTTGCTCCTGTGTCTCGGAGTATGGAAATAGGATATTGTTGTGAACTACTACTATGAGATATAGTTCCTGAAGATACAAATGGTTTGAAACAAGGATCATGATTTGATGAGGGGGGTTCTACATTACTTGACAATACCGGCTTCTTTGGTAGTTTATCCTGAATAGAGGATTTTGAATCATCTGATTTTATATTACTTACAAGAGTTGGTGTCTTATTGGAGAATGAGGGTGTCAGTCTCTTTCTGCAATTAGAAATGTGATGGCCAACCTGTTTACAATATGAACAAGTTACAGGGGGATTAGCCTTAAACCTTTCCATTCTTTGCCAAGGTTGGTTTGGAGGATATTGATTGAAATCAGACCTGTAACTGAAATGTGATGGGCTAGACTGATTTTCAAAGTGTTTCTTTGGGGACCAAGGATCAGAGTATTTTGTTGAATCTGGAATATATGACTTTGACTTTTTGGGATTCCATTTGTCTTGACTTAGGTTTATGATTTAGTGTGAACTCATCAGCCAATACAGCAGCTTTAGTTAAAGTTTCGGGAACATGATCATCTATAAAAATCCTAAGATCTGTCTCTAAGGTATTCTTAAACTGCTCCAACAAAATCAACTGTTTAAGTCTATCTAAGGTGTCCGTTTCACTAGCCAAACACCACCTATTGAATAACCTCTCTTGTTGAGCCGCATATTCTACGTATGTTAACTGAGGTGTCTTCCTATAATTACGGAATTTCTGTCTATAGGCCTCTGGTATTAGTTCATAAGCTTTTAAAATACAAGCTTTCATATTATCATACTCGCTTTCTGCTTCTGAAAGAGAAGTATAAATTTGCTGAGCCTTACCCTTAAATTGTGTTTGAATGATTAATGGCCAATTTTCTTTAGGGATTTGTAATTGTTGCGCCAATTTTTCCCACTGAAGAAAGAAAATTTCTGGCTCTCCTTCTGAAAATTGGGGTAGAAGTTTTACATACTTGGAAATATCTATATGACCTTCCTGAACTACGGGTTGTCTATCAACAATCCTAGCTTCTACTTCTGCCTTCTTTAATTCTAACTCTGCCAATTTGACTTTAGTTTCGTCTTCTCTAGCTTTAAATTCTGCCTCAATTTGCATTTGTTTCAGTTTAGTTTCCTCCTCTTTAGCTACTTGTTTCGCTTTAGCTTCCTCTTCTCTAGCTCTAAATTCCGCCTCAATTTGCATTTGTTTCAGTTTAGTTTCCTCCTCTTTAGCTTTAAATTCTGCCTCAATTTGCATTTGTTTCAGTTTAGTTTCCTCCTCTTTAGCTTTAAATTCTGCCTCAATTTGCATTTGTTTCAGTTTAGTTTCCTCCTCTTTAGCTTTAAATTCTGCCTCAATTTGCATTTGTTTCAATTTAGCTTCCTCCTCAAAATCTCCTTAATCTTAAGTTCGGTTAGTCGTGCCTCCATTTCTAACCTATTTGAAGGAATTTGTATAGCTGTAATCTCTTCTGGAGATAATATCTCATCTTCGATCAGATTTTCAACAAGTTCCTGAAGTATTTTTTTCTTTCGTAAACTTGTATCAATGTCTACTCCAAAGTGCTTGCCTATTTCTATCAAAGTGTCTTTAGTTTGTTTCTTTAAGAAACTTACCTTGGGATTTTGAACGAATTCTTGAATTATATCATCCATCTCTAAAAGAATGTGTTAAATACCTGATAAAATATCCTTGGCAAGGGTCGCCACTTTGTTACGGGCGGCTGGTATGTGAAGATACGTTACGTATAACGTCTAAGTGCTTAAGAACCAGCGCACTTCTAGAAGCCACTGTAGGACTGAACTATCTGGTCAGGGCCTAGATAATTCGTAAGACTAGAAGTAAAAGTAACAAAGAAGATTCCAGGAAAGGAATATTAAACTAGCGATAAAACTAGTAAACGAAATTATTAATGGAAAATATTTACAGGCAATCAACACAAAAGAGAATGGGCAGTAGGGTCAATGGGACCGTACATGATTATGAGAATATGGAAATTATCGTTCAAATAAGAAACACAAGATAAGTATACAATATGGTACTATCTAAGTACAAAGAGATCAGGAACATGCATCAAAATAAGTAATAAGTACAAATATAAGTATAAGTAATGCAATGTATATCAGACACGTAATGTAGGCAAAAAGGGTGATCACTTCACACCAATCGTCTCATGAATCTAAACCTTCTAGTTTTTATCAAGAGATCAATATGTGGGAATATGACAAGGAGTCAGCGAGTTCCACCGCTTATATACCATTGGACCGGAAGCCGGATACTTCCGGTTAAGGGTGCGGGTGAGGAGGAGGGTAAGTTAACACGTCAACATGGGTAGTTTTAGGACCCTCGACTCGCTTGAACAATCTATTTATTTAGTAACTGTCAAATCTGTGCGCTCCGAACTATTCAGGATTTCGCTTGTCTGTTTGTTCTACAAGAGTGCGCACCTCACCGCACGTAGGCAAGATTACATATAGTGGACGGGCGTTACTGCTTAACATTGTTACAATACATACATAGACAAGAAATATGAACATAGTTATGTAATACAAAGGAACACAATTCTATAACATAATTACACATATGACGTAATATCTAATATTACGTTACAATATATATGTATGTTTGTGAATCTTGGCAGCAGGTTTTCTTTTAAACATGTTTTGTTAAAAACAACTGCGCATTCGGCGCTACAAAGCTTCTTAAGTAGACTTTCAAGTCTTCTGAACGTGGATTTCTGGTTATCACAGGGCAGACGGAATAATAGATTTCCAGTAGACATTAGGAACTTTAGTTGAGAAAGAATGTACAGACGTTTCGCTAAACGCAGTTAGCATTTTCAATGTAATAGAGACAGAGAGTACAGGACATAATAAACATAGAAAGAAAGCTCTGGGAGAGGTCACAACGTAAGACGCGGGGGGAGGTCACGACGTAAGACACGGGGAGAGGTCACGTACATGTGTGTGATTTTGTTGCTGTGGGGCAGATGTCCGTTGAGGGCCAAGTGTCCTCTCTATCAGTCTGGCGGAACGTCGGAGAGGGACTTGGGTGTCGGTGTGATTGGAAGGTGTGTTGTTGTGGTATATCATATATGTATATATATATATATATATGTATATATATATATATACATATATATATATATATATATATATGTATATATATATATGCACATATATACAGGTGGAAAACTATCAGTGGTGAGAGTTTCAGAGTCTCCCAGAAGAAATAAAGACAGAGCGTCATGGTCGACTTCCGCATTTAAGATAAAGCCAAAGAAAAAAGGCAAGGTGTTTCAGAAAATTTAATGCTACGTGGTTTGAGAATGGAAGGCACGCGGCTACCGAAGTCAGATGATCAGTGACTGAAATTAAAGATAATAGATATAGAAAACAGAGAGAGGGATACAATTATGCGGAAGACAGAAAGGTTAGAAATTTTTCAATAAGAGGAGAAACGTCTATAAGGCGCAGGTTTTTGGACTTTACCCTGCTTGGGAATACTGAATAAGGCGAGTTGAAGCGAGCGAAAGCCTTGCGCGGCAGGATTTATTAAAGTCTCCCCTTCACTTGTAGTAGCATACACACACACACAACACACACACACACACACACACACACACACACACACACACACACACACATACACACACACACACATATATATATATATATATATATATATATGTACATATGTGCATATATATATGTATATATAAATATATATACATATATATACATATATATATATATATATATATATATATATATATATATATGGAGATAATAAATTCTCCTATTGGGATTCGCACCCTCGCCTGAGCGGCTCAGGCGAGGGTTTGGATCCCAGTAGGAGAGTTTATTATTTTCATATGTCATTGTGACACAAACACACACACACGTATGTATGTATATATATATATATATATTATATATATATATATATATATATATAATATAGATATATATATATATATATATATATATATATTACAAAGGATTACAAAGGCGGAGCTTGCCGACAGGAGACCTTTTGTTCCATAACTAGAGCGGATGCGAAAAAATATATATATGTATAAATGACAAAAAAAATAGATAAGATAAAATAAAAATTATAATAGTATGAATAATAATAGATAAATTAAATATTACATTGGTATAGTTAAATGATTAAACAAACAGGTACATAGTAAATAATAATAACCGGACAAATAAATAATGATAAATGGAAATCGAGCAAATAATAAATAAACAGACAAATAATAACAAACAATCAAATAATATAAAATAAATGGCAGTCATTACAGCATCTTGCTTAAATGTTTATCTAAACGAATCTTAAAGCTTCGAACTGAACTACATTGCACTGCCTCAGCAGGAAGTTTATTCCATTCATTAACTACACGGTTGGCAAAGTTGTTTCTACCCATTTCCAAGTTAAATCTATTTCCTGACAGTTTGAGACCATTATTTCTTGTCGGATTTTCATTCAGTGTAAGAATTTTGTCACTTTTGATGTTGTCAATCCCCTTTAGAATCTTAAATACCTGTATTAAGTCACCTCTGAGTCTACACTTTCTTAGGGAAAACAGATTCATATGTTTTAGTCGATTTTCGTTTGATTTATTTTTTATATTGGAAACAGTTTTGTGGCTCTCCTTTGTACTTTTTCCAATCTGTCAATGTCTTTAATGAGATTCGGTGACCTTACATACATACATACATATACCAAGGCTTTTTCCTCCTTCCAAGGAGGTAGCCAAAAAGGGAAAGGCATAAAAACACTCCCACCCATTTCATCCCTAAATACACTCCACACCCCTCCCACCCTTCCTCTCATCTGAGCACCTCCTGGATGACGGGTCATCCCTGCACCCTGCCCACCGCCCTGGGTCAGAAGCAGTGTCGCAAGACACAGTACATCCACAGCGAGGCCGCTTCATTTAATCGGCGACCCCCCCTCTCCGTCCTCCTTTGAATATAAGGCGAGGACGGGGAGAAATCCCTTCGGGCTGCGTCAAAATTTACTCATACATACTACCCCACCCCCCACTTCCCCGCCCATTCCTCCTCATGCAGTCACAACATCATCCATATACAACCATTCTCCACTCACCTCTGTCTTCCGTCCTCTCCCTTCCTTCCTCAACAGACATTCCCCTCTTCCCCAAAGCCCCCTTCACCCCATCCATCCACCTCATCCTAGGACGTCCCCTCATGTTCACTCCCTCCACATCTGCCTTCCATACCTCTTTTACTAGTCTTTCTTCACTCATTCTTTCCATGTGTCCAAACCATCCTAATATTCTTTCATCAACCCTATCTCCCAAATCCTTTTTCACCCCTGTTCTCCTCCTCACCTCCTCATTTCTCACACTATCCAGCCTAGTAACCCCCACCATACTTCTCAGACACCTCATCTCAAACACATTCAAACTCCTTCTCTCTTCTTCTCTTATGTTCCACGTTTCTGCCCCATACAGTGCTGTTGGCACAATCACTCCTTCATACAGTCTCCTCTTCGCATCCATTCCCAAATGTCTATTCCTCATTACACTCTTTAAACCACCAAGGCATTTACTCGCTTCTCTCAATCTACATTCTACCTCCACCTTCACTCCACCTTTTCCTGCTACACTTGCACCCAAGTATCTAAAACTATCCACTTCCTCCAGTCGCTCTCCCTTAATGTTCACTTCCAGTCTACTGCCACTTTCACCCCTTGTACATCTCATCACCTTACTTTTACCCACATTTATCTTTAGCTTTCTTCTATCACATACTCTCCCAAACTCTGCCACCAGCTTCCTCAATCCCTCCTCTGACCCTGCCACAAGCGCAGTGTCGTCCGCAAACAACAGCTGGCTCACCTCCCACTTTTCTCCATTTTCTTTAACCATCTCCAATCCCTGACTCACTACCCTAGCATTCACCTCTCGCACCACCCCATCCATGTATAAGTTGAACAGCCAGGGCGACATAACGCATCCTTGACGAAGTCCCACCTTTACTTCAAACCACTCACTCTCTCCATTTCTAATCCTAACACATGCTCTACTACTCTCATAAAAACTCTTGACAGCTCCCAAAAGCTTTCCTCCTATCCCATAAATCTGCATAACCTCCCACAGTGCCTTTCTGTCTACCCTATCATAAGCCTTTTCCAGATCCATGAAAGCCCAAAAAACATCCTTCCCCTTTCCTATAGCTTTCTCACATATCTGTCTTACCACAAAGATCTGATCTACACAACCTCTACCCGTCCTAAATCCACACTGTTCCTCACCAATTACTCCCTCTGTTCCTCTCCTAATCCTCTCAATTAAGATCCTCCCATAAGCCTTCCCTACTACACTCAACAGGCTA
>NC_134781.1:64695683-64703183 GCF_046742065.1 Oratosquilla oratoria | reverse complement strand
TAAACATTTCCATAATTTGTTTCTTGGAACGGAGTCAAATGCTTTTGCCAAGTCTATAAAAGCACAATACAATTTTTTTTTATACTCCCAGCATTTTTCCATGACCATTCTTAAAATAAAAATGGGGTCAGATGTACTTCTATCTTTTCTATATCCAAACTGTTCTTCTCCTAGTTTCGGCTCTATCACTGTTCTTGCTCTCTTTTCTAGGATTCTTTCATAAAGTTTAGCTACCTGATTGATGAGAGAGATACCTCTGTAATTACCACAGAAACCTGAGTCGCCTTTACCTTTATAGATCGGTAATATAATGGTCTTGCCCCAACTTTGTGGAATAGTTTCTTCTCTCCAGGCCTTGTTTAATATTGTCAATATCTTCACTTTTAGGGCATCACTTCCCTCCTTTATCAGCTCGATCGGTAAGGCATCACATCCCGGTGCTTTATCGTTTTTCATCTTCTTCAGGGCTTCTTGTAGCTCATTTCTTGTTATTTCATCATCTTGGTCTTGTCTCTCTTCAACGTCCTCTTCGTTCTCTATACTTTCATCTATGTCTTCACCTCCCACATTCAGTAGGTTTTCAAAATAACTCTGCCATTTCTCGTTTATCTTGTTGGGTTCTACAATAACATTACCTTTGTCATCTTTAATGTTATGCACCATACTCTTATCTTTTCTATATGATTTTGCTAATCCAAATATTTTCTTCTTACTACCTTTTAGATCTTGTTCTATTGTCTCTCCTAACTTCTTCCAAACATTTTGTTTTGCTGTTCTCTTTACTTCTTCTGCCTTATTTCTTGAAGTGACATACACTATTCTTGTTTCAAGCGTTTTATGTCTCAACCACTTTCTTAGTGCCTTCACTTTTTCTTTTACTGCACACTTTACTTCCTCTGTCCACCATGGTGTATGTCTTTTCTTACTTCCTCCCACCATTTTTGTTCCTAACGTTTCTTCTGCTACACCTTTAATTATTTCCTTCAGATCTTCCCAATCCTCAGCTGCTTCCTCTCTGAGATTAATTTTCTCATCTACTGCTACCTGATACTTGTCTTTTGTATTTGATGACTTTTCTCTTTTGTATTTGTCTTTGCTTTATCTTCTTAATATCTAAATCTCCAATTAGAAGTCTGTGATCTGAATTTAGCGAATCACCTGGTACAACTTTCACGTTGTTGAATAATCTTTTATCAGATGTCAGCATGTAGTCAATAATGGACTTTTGGTCAAACTGATCGGTTAACTGATTCCATCTGTATCTTGTATACCTATGTTCATCTTTATGTTTAAAAAAGCCGTTCATAATCTTCATATTATTTCTCATGCATAAATCTATCAGATTTTCCCCTTCTCTGTTTTTCACCTCTTCTCCAAAGGGTCCTATGATGTTCTGTATACCTCCTCTGTCCAGTCCAACCCTAGCATTAAAATCACCCATGATTATAGTGACATTATCTGGGTACATATCAATGTTATCCTCCAGCATCTCCAAAAACTCCATTTTTTCATCATCGGTGTTTCCTAATTGAGGTGCATACACCTGATATATAAAGTATCTTTTACCTTTGATGTTCAGTACACAGTACATAAGTCTCTCATTTATCAATTTTACGTTTTGAATATATGGTGAGAGTGTTGGTCCTATTATAATTGCTACCCCATGTTTTCTTCTTCCTGTTTCAACTCCACTATACATCAAAACAAATCCACCACCTAAATCTTTTCCTCTTTCCTTTCCAAACTGTCTTGTCTCCGCCATACCAAATAAGTCTATTTTTCTACTCAGCATCATTTCAATGATTTCTTCTTCTTTGTCCTTGTATGTGGCAATGTTTAAAGTTGCACATCTTATTTTTGGCATAGTTCGAGCTCTGGTCCATAATCGTTTCCTATTTCGTCTTCGATTGGTCCGTCCTGGTTCCGAGGCTGTCCCTTGAGTTTCTCGAGCAAATAGGTCTTTTTACGTCATCGGCTAGCTAGGCCTGTCATGACAACCCTCCTCTTTTTTATATATATATATATATATATATATATATATATATATATATATATATATATACATATATATATATATATATATATTTATATAGTTATTTTAGTATTATCATTTGTTCTACCGAGTCAAAGGCCATTTCACAATCTCTTTCTCACCTTTTTCTCTCCTCTCCCTCTGCTTCTCTCCTGTCATCCTCTTCCTTGTTCTTCATATCTCCTTTTTCTCTTTCATAGTTCTTCTTATATCCCTGTTTCGCCCTCTCTTCCCTTCTCCTCTCATTTTCGCTTCTCCTCTCCCTCTCTCTCTTTTTCTTCCCTTCTTTCAGGCTTCGGAGAGGAGGGTAAATGTCTCACTTGTCCTATTTATACTCTGTATCTCCACTTTTTTGTACTCACTTTTCTGTACTCCTTGATAATGTGAATATATCACGAAAGCGCTCGGACTCCGTGTGTTTTTCCTCTTCCTAGTGGACTCTGCATATATATGTATATATATATATATATATATATATATATATATACATATATATATATATATATATATATATATATATATATACATATATATACATATATATATATACATATATATATATACATATACATACGCATATACACATATACATATTTTTATGTATATGTATGTATGTATGTATGTATGTATGTATGTATGTACTTTTTTGTACTCACTTTTCTGTACTCCTTGATAATGTGAATATATCACGAAAGCGCTCAGACTCATTGTGTTTTTCCTCTTCCTAGTGGACTCTGCATGTATATATATATATACATATATATATATATATATATAATATATATATATGTATATATATATACATATACATATACCTATACATATACATACACATATACATATATTTTATATATATGTATGTATGTATGTATGTATGTATGTATGTACTCGTAAATATTAACCTCGAGTGAAGGTTAGGCTTTTGGCTCTATAGTTACAAGGCTTCATTCATCAAGCATGATCCCTTCCTTGAGGGACTTCGAGAAGATTGAAGAAAAGAAGAGGGGCTCTCTCGAACTGAATACCATTCAGGAGTCAAGTGGACAAAGGCCAAGACGAGATTGTCGGTCTTCAGCAATCTCGTTCAACATCTGAAGGCCACATTGCCTGAAGTTTATTTTTTGAGGAAAGAAAGCTGATCTCCAGTTTTATTTTGATATGTTTCCAGTACCGAAGATACTGTATTTGTTGAGACCCGTTTCCTTCCTGATTCTTGTTAACGACTGTAGTTTACCAGAGCTTCTATCTCTCGCCTGGTCACTCTATGTTTTGACGATATTTTCACTATAATCAGCACCTTAATTTACACTCTCTGGAGAGACAAAGAATCCCTTTGACAGAGATGATGCAGGCAAAGTCATCCTATTAAGACAGCAGGGCAGGACTCGTAGTAATGGATTTAATTTGGACAAATTCAGGTTAAAGAGGATAATAGACAAAAACTGGTTTACCCACAGAGTAGCGAACGAATAGAATAGACTTAGTAACAATGAAGTAAGCACTGAAACTATCGATTGTTTTCAGAAGATTAGATAACCTTATGGATACAGACGAAAGGTGGTACGGGGCATCGAACTGCATAGTGTAGGCCTTACGGTCTCTAGCAGTCTCCTCCACTCTTATGCTTTTATACTTCTATTGGTATTTTTTACTTTTATTCTGGTTGTCCACAAGCTAATCTAACCATCTCCTTGGAACCCCTTTGGCCAACTCAGTCTCAGTTTCTTGACTTCTACTACAAACGAAGAAATTTCCTATGAATACCAGAATTTCCAGCAATTTTTGTTATTTGATCATTAGCTTTCCTAATACTCCTGTTGATTACTTATGTAAATGAACGAAGGTTATTGGAATAACGTGTAGTCTGTGTCAGCTTGTATACTTTAAGATAGTTATTAATAAATCCTTGATATAAAATAAATCAGTCAACCAATAAATAATTAAATATATGTATAGATGAATATAATGAAAAAATAAATAACATAGTTGAAGAAATAGATACATAATTGTATATATAAATAAAATAGACAAATAGATAACTATATCACTAAACAAATAAACAAATAAAAACAAAAAATAAATTGGTAAACAAATAAAAAGATAAACAAATAAAGATAAAAAATAAATAAACAAATCAAACAAAGAAATGAAAATAAGGAAATAAAGAAACAAGTAAACAAGTAAAGAAACAAGTAAAAAAATTAAACAAAGAAAAATAAAGAAATAATGAAATAAACAAATAAATAAATATACAAATAGATAAATAAATAAATATAATAAAAGGGTACTTACTCAGCACCAAGTGGTCTATTCCAGAGTTACATAGCATAATCTTATGAGTGGAGGCTAAAATCTTCCTTGTGGAAGCCTCGACTTCACTAAAATACAACCAGGAAAACACGTCGTTCTGTTAACGACCCTTCCTCAGTTCCATAACAAGTCTTCATCATCAGCTACAAGAAAATATGTGAAGTGTACTACCATAGTGGCGAGGGTAAAGGGGTCATCACACTTGGCTATTTTTCCTCTAGCTCCGATTAATCGGCGGCACCGGCTACCTCCAGCACTTTTTCCGACTTAAAATGACTATGGAAAACTATTTGGTCTTCTCAACAAGTTACATAGAATGTCATTTGATATGTCGGAGGAAAACCATTTTCCTCCAGCGTATCAGATTCCCTTCCGAAAGCCGCGGGCTGCAAATCTGCTCCAAGAGTCGAAGGAAAATTAGCCCAGTGTGATAACACCTGGTGCAAAGTAAGGACAGTGACCTCCCAGCGTCCATTTTTAGCAGGTGGGTTTTGAGTGCGTGCGTATTTGGGAAAAAAAAAAAAAAAAAAGTCAGTGTATCGAGTGACCCCGTCTCCCGGTCCGTATGGGATGGATAGACCAGTGGACGGACAGGGGCCGAAAATTAAATTAAAAATTAGTGGTGGTATTAGCAGCAGCAACAGCAGCAGCAGCAGCAGCAACAGTAGTAGTGATTAGTGGTGGTAGTAGTAGTAGTAGTAGTAGTAGTAGTAGTAGTAGTAGTAGTAGTAGTAGTAGTAGTAGTAGTAGTAGTAGTAGTAGGAGGAGGAGGAGGAGGAGGAGGAGGAGGAGGAGGAGGAGGAGGAAGAGGAGGAGGAGGAGGAGGAGGACGAAGTGTAAGAGGAAGAATAGGAGCAAGAAGAGAAGGGGCTGGACGAGGAGGACGAAAAGAAGAAAGAGGAAGACGAAGCGAAGAACTAGAAGGGTGAAAAGGAGAAAAAGGAGGAGAAAAAGAAATAGGAAGAGGAGGAAGTTTAGGATGAAGAGGAAAACTAAGGGGACGAAGAGGAGGAACAGAAGAAAGGGGAGGAGCAGGAGGGGGAGGAGAGGAGAAGGAGGAGGAGGAGGAGGAGGAGAAGGAGGAGAAGGAGAAGGAGGAGGAGGAGCAGCAGAAAGAGGAGGAGGTGGTGGGGGAGGAAGTAGACAATTAAAGATTAAAAGGTGAAGGGGGTCTGGAGGAAGGGAGGGAGGGAGTGGCGCGTTCGAGAGATCTTGAGGGTCTCCGACGGTGGACGGTTGCGATAAGAGGGGCGAGGGCGAAGAAGAAGAGAATCTAAAATGTACGAGACTCGAAGAGGGGAGCACGTGGGAGTTCGGGGGTGGGGGGAGTTACTTCGGAGGGCCTGAGGGCCAAAGGGATGAAGGAACCACTGAAGGGATGAAAAAAAAAACGGAGCATTGTTGAGAGCATATGGAAAGGAGGGAAATGGGAAGGGGGCAGAGGAGGCGTCGAGGAGGTGCAAGGGGAGAAAATGTTAAGAAATATTGCAAGGGAAATGTTAGGGGAGGGTGCTGATTGGGTCGGGTGTGGTAGCTGGAGGCAGTGTGCGGTTGGGAGGTAGGGAGGGAGGGAAGGAGGGAGGGAGGGAGGGAGGGAGGGAGGGAGGGAGGGAGTGAGGGAGAGAGCGATCGATACATGGAGCCAATGTGGTGAAGGAGGGAGGAAGGCATGATCGATAAATGGAGGTAGGAAGAAGGGTAAGAGAGGAGGGAAGGAGGGAAGGAGTGAGGAGTAGCGAGGGAGGAAGCGAGGGACAAAGATAAGGAAGGTGGAAGGGAGAAGTTAAGGAGACAAACAGGAAGGGAAGGCAAGGCGAAGAGGGATGAAACGAGGAAATGAGACAAAAAGGAGGAACAACAGAGAAGGAGGAATAGGAGAGGAGGAAGTGGGAAGAAGGGGAGGAATGGGAGAGAAAACAGGGAGAAAGATGGATAGGTAGGAGAAACGAAAGAAAGAGAAGAGAATGGGAAAATGGAAGGAGAGACGTAAGGAAGAAATGAAGGAAAATGAAAGTTGAGGGGATGGAGAAGAGGTAGGGATTGGGAGAGACAAGGAGGAAGATGGAGGGGCAGAGGGTGGGAATGAAGGGAGTAAACTGAGGCGAGGAGGAGGAGGAGGAAGAGTAGGAAGAGGAAGACAATGAAGAGGACAAGGAGAAGGGCGAAAATGAGAAAAAGGGGGAAGAAAATGATGGGAAAAAAAGGAGAAGGAAGAGGAGGAGGAGATGGAGGTGGCAAAGATGGAATGACAAAGGAAGGGAAAGAAAAATGTAAGAGGAAACCCATAGAAGGAAGGAAGTAAATGCAATGAGTTTCAAAGATTTACAATTATCAGGCATGACGACAGAAGATATTTCGGTCCAGAACAAGGCTGGCTGCTACAAATAAATAGATAGATAGATAATAAATAAATAAATAATAATAGATAATAAATCATTAATAATAAATAATAAATAAATAAATAATAATAGATAATAAATAATTAATAATAATAAATAATAAATAATAAATAATAATAAATAATAAATAATAAATAATAAATGATCAATAATAATGAATAATAAATAATAAATAAATAATAAATAAATTAATAAGTAAACAATAAATAAATGATAAATAAATAAATAAAAATAAATAAATAAAGAGGGGCTTAGGTGTCTACGTAGGTGATTCTTAAAAAAAAAAGGGAGGGGGGGAGACGAGGAAGGAAATGGAAGGAAACGGAGGTTGATTCAGTGGGGGTTGGGGAGAGGCTAGGAAAATAATGGCAGGTTAATGACCGTGAAGGGAATATTTGGAATGAAGGAAGGATGGAAAGAAGAAAGAAGAAGGAAGGTACGGGCAAGAGATATGGGGCGGTGTGAAGAAATAATATAGAGAAAGCGAGATGAAATGCTGCAAGAGAATAAATAATCAATGGACGGAAAGAAGAACGGAGAGAAATTATCAAAAGGAGACAAATGAACCAAAACGAAAATTTCGTGAAGAGTAAAGCGGTTGAGGGAAGCCATCAGGAATTAAGGAAAAAAAATTGAAGAAAATTTGTGGGGTGAAAAGGGGAGAGTTTCAAGACAGCGTCCGGTATGCGAAAATGAGACTGAGGAAAAAAAAAAAACGAGGAAAGAAGCATAATCATGAGCTTGGAAACGTTTATAAAA
>NC_134781.1:64648183-64653183 GCF_046742065.1 Oratosquilla oratoria | reverse complement strand
AATGCTATTGACGGTGTAGGGATGATGCTGAAGAATCACACAATATAATGAAGACATCAAATGTTCAGGACAAACAAGTGTGCCTCTTCAAAACCATTGCTACACCGTCAATGATATTGTACAATACGGAATATTGCGCAATAATATTGATGGCGTTGGGCCTGCAAAATTTGTGACATGCAGGATGAGCGGAGGTAAGATAAGGACACTGGTGACTTGTTTTTTGTGTAATTTCTACATAATCGTCCACAGCAAATTTTTAAAAAGTTAATGTGTACAATTTTTTTCAATAAATCTAAACACTGTGATCACAGCTATGGCTTTTCATCCTGTATCTGGATGACCAGGGCATTATCAAAACACAACTAGTCGTGTAGCAGACTCATATATGGACAGCGGTACCATGGGTTATGCTTCCCTTTGATAAACATTCCATTACTTCTACTACACATGTAATTTTCCGCCCCTCGAACGTAATATATTTCATATACACCAACAACTTCAATTCGGTGACTATTTTTTTTCCACTGGCGACAGGAGGGGACGTTTGTATTTAGTTGCTATTCTTAACAAAAGGGTATACACACACACACACACACACACACACACACACACACACACACACACACACACACACACACACACACGCACGCACGCACACACAAAATATATATATATATATATATATATATATATATATATATATATTCGTGAAGCGTGGCAGGAGATTCTCTTTTAAGCATATTCTGTTGAAAACGACAGCAAATTCATTAGAAAATAATTTCTTTCTTAAGCTTTCTAGCTTTTGGAAAGTTTTGCCTATACATATTTATACTCGTCTTGGTCACACTTCCCTTCATTCCAACTGAAGATACAGAACGATCTGCGAAACGTCTTGGGTTTATTATACTGTGTTTTGTTTATTTTCATTTATTTTGTATATAACATAGACTTCTGTGTTAATATAAGTTACCAATGTCAATTGGAAATTTGCTTCTTCCCCTCTCATTTCCCCAGAAATCTACTTTCCGAAAGCTAGAAAGCTTAAGAAATTAATTTCTAATGAATTTGCTGTCGTTTTCAACAGAATATATATATATATATATATATATATATATATATATATATATATATATATGTGTGTGTGTGTGTGTGTGTGTGTGTGTGTGTGTGTGTGTGTGTGTGTGTGTGTGTGTGTGTGTGTGTGTGTGTGTGTGTGTGTGTGTGTGTGTGTGTGTGTTTTCACCTTGGTCTTTCACCTTGGTCTTCGGATCACGTAAGAGAGCTCAGAACTCGTATGACCAATCTATGGGTAATGCTGTGACCTTACACGCACACACACACACACAACTTCCCGCCCACGAGAGTTGGAGTAACGACTCGAAGCGCAGCGATACTGAAATTATTTCAGCCCTGGGCAGGATTCGAACCCGGACCGTCGTAGTAACAGTCGGGGACTCTACCAAGCGCGCCACCGAGTCGTGTGTGTGTGTGTGTGTGTGTGTGTGTGTGTGTGTGTGTGTGTGTGTGTGTGTGTGTGTGTGTGTGTGTGTGTGTGTGTGTGTGTGTGTGTGTGTGTGTGTGTGTGTGTGTGTGTGTTCCCTTGTTACAATCCCTCTGTCTCTGTCTCCCTCCCTCTCTCTCATGTACCGAAACATACATATACAAAAAGAACCACATCGACCCGCACTAAACAAACACGAATCCACACAAGCGCTCGTAAGCTCCCTTACCCTGGTGTTATGGAATCTCTTTATTGAAATTTATTATCTACTTCCCTCCACCCGAAAAAATTCTTTCACCATTCATACGTTCTCCACCGTTCCTCTCTTTCGTCTCTCCCCCAGTAGCCTATCCATTAACCCGTTCTCCCGTCGTTCCGTCCTCTTCTTGCTCCTGTATCACCTCGTTCCGTCCTTAATAAATTTTAACGGAACCTCGGAACATCATTATTCCATTCCGGAATCTTCGTGTTACGCCGATTTTGTTTTTTGTTTTTTTTTTCCTGTGATTTCTTGGCTCCGTCGGTTTTCTTTTTCAAATTTTCTTTGTCGTTTTTACATTTTTATTTCTTAAGCATTCCGTTGTTCCACTGCTCCGTTCTTTTTTTAATTTGCTTCTTCCATTTTTCTTTCGGTCGCTTTTTCATTCCGTCTTTTTTTTTTAGTTGCTGTTTTCTTACGGGTTCCGCTGTTCCGCTGTTTCTTCATTTCGGCTTTGTTTGTGACCAATTTTGATTACATCAGAGGAGAGAGCGAATTTTATATATTTCAATTTCAATTGATTTTGTTTATACATAGAAATATCTCTTCTTCCCCTATCTATAGTCATATATATATATATATATATATATATATATATATATATATATATATATATATATATTATATATATATATATATATATATAGTCTTCAACAAGACCGTGATTTGATGAGATTACAAATACTACAGTGTGTTTGTACAGTTGGCTATACGAGATAAACATCAATGTACATTTTCTCATGACTGATTTAGCGATCACCACCACACGAATATCATAGCGTGTGTAACTAAGCCGTGTGTAGAAAAATACTTCGGCTACTACCCACGTCTTAAGGCTTTAAAACCATTATGGCAAACTAATTTGTTTTCCCATTAATTTGCAAAAAAAAATTATTTGACATTGTGGAGGAAAATAATTTTTCTCCGGCATATAGGATTCCTTCCCGAAATCTGCAGGCTGCAAATCTGCTCCAAGAGTCGGAGGAAACTAGCTTAGTGTGATAACACCCTTATATATGTTCTCTATGCCGCTAAGCGATTTGATTCTGAAAATAATCGTCTTCGTTTTCTTTTCGTGCAGTGTGGAGAGAGAAAACGAGAGTGCAAGTCTGTTTGCATACATGCATATGCTATCAGTCGCTTGTGCATGCGTGTGTGTGTGTGTGTGTTTGTGTGTGTGTGTGTGTGTGTGTGTGTGTGTGTGTGTGTGTGTGTGTGTGTGTGTGTGCGTCTGTGTGTGTGTGCGTCTGTGTGTGTGTGTGTGTGTGTGTGTGTGTGTGTGTGTGTGTGTGTGTGTGTGTGTGTGTGTGTGTGTGTGTGTGTGTGTGTGTGTGTGTGTGTGTGTGTGTGTGTGTGTGTGTGTGTGTGTGTGTGTGTGTGTGTGTGTGTGTGTGCGTGTGTGTGCGTGTATATCTACCCTTATGTAGAACAATAGTTTCCTTTATTCTCACCATGCACAATGTGAATGCAAAAGTACCTTTGCTGCCATGTGAAGCTTAAATGGCGTGACTTTCTTACTCCAAAATTGTTGCTAATGGCACACAACAGGAGGACGCGATTAAACTTTCCCCTCCCCCTTTCTTGATAAAACAAGACTTGAACTCAACAAGTTTTCTCAACTCTCCTCTAACTTCTAAATTTCCTCTCTCTTTCTCTTTGCCGGAAAAAATTGGTTCTCTTCTTCCCGTCTAAAGAGGCAACACTCAACCGGGGCGAAATGAAACGAAGAAGCTGGAAACCTGACTCTTTTTTATAGCCGCCGGCCAAACAAATACTTTACAAATACATACACCTGTGTTTTCATATATACGCAGACACAAGCAAATACATTAATACATACACACACACACAGACACACACACACACACACATACACGTGTGTGACGTGTGTGTGTGTGTGTGTGTGTGTGTATTCACTTGGTCTTTGGATCACGTGTTGGACTCGTGATCGACAGCTATTTCCCTCCTGGAAGAGAGCTCAGAGCTCGTAGGTCCGATCTATGGGTAATGCTATAACCTTGCACACACACACACCCCCAACTCCCCGCCCACGAGAGTTGGAGTAACACCCCTCAGCGCTGCGATACTGATATTATTTCAGCCCCGGGCGAGGATCGAACCCGGACCTCCGTAGTGGCAGGACAGAGCTCTAACCACAGCGCCATGAGAGGTGTGTGTGTGTGTGTGTGTGTGTGTGTGTGTGTGTGTGTGTGTGTGTGTGTGTGCATGTGTATGCGTGGATGTGTGTGTGTGCATGTATATGTATACAAAAGCAAGAGAATTCGCCCACACACATTATGCAGAGACTAGGCAGCGACCATCGACACCTGACGCCCGTCCCATTGATCACTGCCGTGGCTTTTGTGTGTCGGTCACCTGCACCGAAGCCAGCTGAACGCGATTCCTCTAGAAGGAAGAAGACCTCAGCCCTTGCTTTGATCCGGGGGGCCTAACGTCGTCACCAGTAAGGTTGCTCCAGCAACGCAATTCCTGACGGGATCTGTAGCCTTTGTAGTCACGATTTCACCGTTCCGCCCAGATTTGGTTTCAAGTAGAAGTAGGTAAGCAATTTCGTCAATTTCACCTAAAGGTGATGTTATGAATCACAGTTCGAGGTTTTAGAACTGAGTTGGACAATCACCAAAGCGACATGAATCTATGCTGTGATATGTGCTTATAACTGTTTATTTACATATATGCGGTTTTTTTCTTCTTCATTTGGTCCTGTATCTGACCCCGTTACGGGTCAAAACGTCTTTTTAGGCACGTTTGGACATAAACAACACCCACTGACATGACCGTGACACTTCAGCTTCGAATGTCACCCTCGAAGGTCAACATTGAGATAATTCCTACCTCGACCTCATCTCCTCCAGGATCAGACCTGCCCGAGGAAGCTGCGCAGACCTGACAGAGACAGACATCGCCAGAAGGCCCCACATCGATTCTTTCTCTCACTATATCTTCACTTCGCGTGAATATCACTACATCATCAACGTCTATCAAGACGGGCTTTAACAAGGGTGATGCAGACAAGGTCATCATATTAAAACAGCATGGCAGGACTCATAGTAATGGGTTTAAATCGGACAATTTTAGATTCAAGAGGGAACAGGTAAGAAATGCTTCACCGAAAGAATAGTTGACGAATGGCAGAGACTTAGTAACCATGTAGTGAGCGCTGAAACTACTAGTTGTTTTCAGAGAAGGTTAGAAAACTTTATACATGGGGATGGC
>NC_134781.1:64640683-64643183 GCF_046742065.1 Oratosquilla oratoria | reverse complement strand
AACTGATGAACTGTTTACCACGTCCTTTGGCAGTCTGTCCCAAGCATTGCAGCTTTTATCAGTAAAAAAGTCACCAACCTCATCACAAAAGTAACGAGGGGGATTGAATTTCCACCCATGATTGCGAATGGCATTCACGTTCAAGCTGATGAGATGTCGACAGTCAATGTTATTAAATTTTGAAAACCTCTATTAGCTCTCCTCGCAATCTCTTGGTTTCTAGAGAAAAGAGCCCCAAAGCCTTGAGAGGCCTCTAGTAGCGGGAATAAGTTTCGTTGCTCGTGCCTGAACTCGTTCTAGCCTCTGCACGTCCAACCTCAAGTTCGGCGACCAGAACTGGACGATGTATTCCAGATGGGGACGAACTAGAGAATTGTAAAGTGTCAAGACTATTTCTTGGTTCAGGTAAGGAAACTGTCTTCTGATGTAACCTAAAAGCTTTTTCGCCTTCTGTTCTACTTTAGTACACTGTTTTCAGAACTTGAGGTCGCTGCTGATAAAGACACCCAAATCCTCCTCCAATTCTGTACTTGCTCTGTCATGACCTAGAAGAGAGTAGTCTGACCTCTGGTTTGCATGCCCAATATGCATGATTTTGCATTTATCCAGATTATATGGCATCAACCACTTCTCAGGCCACCAGATACACACATATATGTATATATATGTATGCATGTATGTATGTAAGTTATATATATATATATATATATATATATATATATAGAGAGAGAGAGAGAGAGAGAGAGAGAGAGAGAGAGAGAGAGAGAGAGAGAGAGAGAGAGAGAGAGAGAGAGAGAGAGAGAGAGAGAGAGAGAGAGAGAGAGAGAGAGAGAGAGAGAGAGAGAGAGAGAGAGAGAGAGAGGGAGAGAGAGAGAGAGAGAGAGAGAGAGAGAGAGAGAGAGAGAGAGAGAGAGAGAGAGAGAGAGAGAGAGAGAAAGAGAGAGAGAGAGAGAGAGAGAGAGAAAGAGAGAGAGAGAGAGAGGAAGAGAGAGAGAGGGAGGGAGGGCGAGAGATGACACCAAGATAATACAAAAGAACGGGAGAACGGGTGAGGAGAGGGAAAAAAAGGGAAGGGGAGAAGTGCAAAAAAAAAGAGGGAAAGAAGAGAATAGAACAGGAGACGAGAGAGAACAAAGAGAGGGAACAAAGAGGACAGAACAAAAGAGAGAACAGTGAACTCCTTCACTAGGGTGAGAAGCTGCAGATATTTTGCTTAGACCATAACCAGACTACTCTATTCGTCTGAAGGCAATACCGCGTACGGAAAGTCTTCACACGACAAAAGCATAAAAGGCCGTAGGAGACATCGACAGGGGTGACACCCCTATGGACCAGAGCTACGCAGTATTCTTTTATGATGCTGGCTGTACTTATTTTCTATTCTCCTTTACCATCTCCATGACTCCACGCCATCGTTGCAGCATTATCCCCAAAGATAGAATCGCTGGTTAACTTTAAAGATATCTGAGGACAAGAAATGAAATGGAGATGAAAATGGGATGACGATGGGATGAGAGGAAGAGGAATGAGACGGGAAGGAAGAAGAAGAAGAAAGGACGGGAGGAGGAGGAGGAGGAAGAGGAAAGGAAGAGAAGGAAAGGAGAGAGGAAGGGGTGGGAAGGAAAATAAAGGGAAGGGCAGGGAGGGGATGGAAAGGGGGAGGGGGAGAGAGAGAGAGAGAGAGAGAGAGAGAGAGAGAGAGAGAGAGAGAGAGAGAGAGAGAGAGAGAGAGAGAGAGAGAGAGAGAGAGAGAGAGAGAGAATAAGAACAAATAAAAAAAATAAACATAAGTCTGTTTTTAAACTGAATCACTCAATTTTGGCCTATCATTTCTCTGAAAGGAAGCCCGCATCCCCAGTATAACCGGCAACAATCATTGTGCAAGCTCTTGCATAAATCTCTTCGGTCACTGGATTTTTGTCTGCATTGTATGACAGTAGGTCTATTTCTGTGTCAGCCACTATTGGTAGTATTCGTGTTTGTGTTCATGGAAGGACGAGGAGGAAAAGAAAGTCGGAGGACAAAGAAAAGAAAAAATATGAGGAATAGGAAGAGGAAGAGGAAGAGGAAAAGCAAGAAAAGGAGGAGGAGGAGGAAAAGAAAGAGGATAAGGAGGAGGAGGGCGAGGAGGAGAACCAGTCACAGCTGGAAGAAAAGGAAGAGGAGGATGAGCAAGAGTAAGAGGAGGAGGAGGAGAGGGAAGAGGGGGAGGTGCAGGGCCAGCAGCAGCAGCGGCAAGTACAGGAGGAACAGGAGGAGGAGAGGTGAAGGAGGAGGAGGAGGAGTAGGAGGAGGAGGAGGAGGAGGAGAGGTGGAGGAGAGAGAGAAGGAGGTGGAGGATCAGCAGCAGCTGCAAGAGCAAAAGTAGCCGGAGGAGCAGTAGGAAGAAAGGTAAAGGAGGAGGAGAAGAAGGAAGAGGAGGAGACAGAAGAAGAGGAGGAGGAGAGGTAGGAAGTGGAGTTGTAGGAGGAGGGAAGGTGAGGGAGGAACAGGAGGAGAA
>NC_134781.1:64620683-64630683 GCF_046742065.1 Oratosquilla oratoria | reverse complement strand
TCCTGTCACGCCTCCAGATTCTGCACCCACCAGCTCACAACTGGAGATCAACACTAACTGGTAGTTTTGTCTCGACGAAGTACAAGGTATCAAGACCACTTAATTTCAAGTGTGTGTGTGTGTATGTGTGTGTGTGTGTGTGTGTGTGTGTGTGTGTGTGTGTGTGTGTGTGTGTGTGTGTGTGTGTAAGTGTAAGTGTGTGTGTGTATGCGTACGTGTGTGCGTGTGTGTGTGTATGCGTACGTGTGTGCGTGTGTGTGTGTATGCGTACGTGTGTGTGTATGTGTGTGTGTGTTTATGTGTGTGTGTGTGTGTGTGTGTGTGTGTGTGTTTATGTGTGTGTGTGTGTGTGTGTGTGTGTGTGTGTGTTTATGTGTGTGTGTGTGTGTGTGTGTGTGTGTGTGTGTGTGTGTGTGTGTGTGTGTGTGTGTGTGTGTGTGTGTGTGTGTGTGTGTGTGTGTGTGTGTGTGTGTGTGTGTGTGTGTGTGTGTGTGTGTGTGTGTGCGTGTGTGTGATTCACCATGGTCTTGGATCACATGTTGTACTCGTGATTGGCAGTTATCAACCTCCCGGATGAGAACTCGGAGCTCGTATGACCGACCTATGGGTAATACTGTGACCTTACACACCCAACTCCCCGCCCACGAGAGTTGTAGTAACAACCCGCTGCGCAGCGATACTGAAATTATTTCAGCCCTGGGCGGGATTCGAACTCGGACCGCCGTAGTGGTAGGCTAGTACTCTAACCACTGCGCCACGAGGTGTGTGTGTATATGTGTGTGTGTGTGTGTGTGTGTGTGTGTGTGTGTGTGTGTGTGTGTGTGTGTGTGTGTGTGTGTGTGTGTGTGTGTGTGTGTGCGTGTGTGTGTGCGTGTGTTTGTAAACAAACAAGGCTTTCCGAGTAAAGAACACCATATTCTTCTTCAGAACTGATGACGTGGAAAAGACCACTCTTACATTCTCATGACCCTCTACCTCAGCACCAACCCACATGACTTCACTCATAGCCACCTTACTCTACCCGAAACCGTCACCTTTGCCATATGTAACTAACACTCACCGCCGCCTGAATCTGGCTCCATATGGTACAGGTTTAGACGAAAACCATCGCGCTACAACGAGCATAAAGTCGTGAACACGACATCAATATGCAAGGAATGTTCTGGAGAGATGCAGAGGGACAAGTGACGGGAAATGGAGGCGGGGAGAGGCGAGTTATTGTAGGGGAGAATCTAGCGAGGGTTCGCGAAGGATAGGGAGTGTGATGGGGCGAGAAGGGACAAGTGAAATTAACGAGAAAGGGGGGAAACTTCGTAAAAAAAAGAGGACAAGAGTGGGAGAGCAGAAAAGGGGAACTACACATAACTTGGTGTGGACCTCTTTCCTCGACTGAATAGTATATTCTGACTCCATCTGTGATGATCTAAAACAGTACCATTCATTCAAGCCAAAAGGTAGGAATTATAAACAATCAAACTGCCAAAAGAGTTATACATATTAATCCTTGTTACTGCTGATGATAACCTGTACCTGGGTGCTGCCAGACGATTTCATTCAACCGAGGAAGTCTCCTCATCAAATGAGTAAACTATTAATTATTCAGGGGTTAGATTCAATTATAGTAAGAGTGTGCAACTTTTTTAACTGTGGGCGTCAAAATCAGACAAATCTTTGATACAAAAGTTTCTCACGTGCCAACGGAGTAAAATCATAGGCCTATATACGAGTAAAGTTCACCCTTGGCCTGAAATTTTCTTTCAAAATCCGGATCTTGGAACATGTCCGAAGCGAAGAGGAGGGGGAACGGTGGGGGGTGCTAAATACTATGTAATGAATACTATTGAGTGTGCAAGTTAACATAATCAGCCTGGGAGCTACCGTTTCATTGTCGGGACAGGTCATGTACACACCGAAACTCAGCACTAACAGTATCCTCACATGTAACATCGAATATAACATCGAGATGCTAACAAAAATTTCGAAATAGTACCAAGCTTTCAACAATTAGCCTTAGAAAAATTGAGAGGCATACTTGGAGACACCGACTGGTCAGAAGTTTACAGAATACTGAATGTTGAACAAACTTGGGATATATTCGTTAATACACAAAAAAAGATCGTTGAGGAATGTGCGATAGACGACCATCAAACTATACCAAATCTTAATGGTGGAATGTTGATATTAAGAATATTCTGCAAGCCAAATAAAAATGCGTTAAGGAGATACAAAACAACACATAGCCAAGCAGATAGATTTAAGTACAAAAGATGTCGTCGAGAATCTAAAAAAAGCCTCATCAAAACCAGTCAGAAATTACAAGAGCAGTATATTGCCTCTAAATGCAAAGAAAATCCTAAATAATTTTTCAGGTATATCAGGGCGAAAAAAGTACTCAAAAGCACCACTGTTACCCACCAATCAGCAGAGGGGGAGGGGGGATAGTGAAAGATGAGAGGACAATGGCAGACATCCTTAACGGTTATTTTGCGTCTGTGTTTACCATTGCGTACAGTAGAAACGAACATCCAGTCCCACTAGGACAGACAGTATCCACACGTCTATTTGGCATGGATATTGCAGAACGGAGTCTACACTGAGAGACAAAAGAATGATCTTCTGGGAGAAAAACAATATCATTAAAGATTCGCAACATGGTTTCCATAATAAGCGCTGGTGTCTGACAAACCTTCTTAACTTCTTGCATGATATTTATGAATATACGAAGAGAGGGCAGTTAACGTTATACATCTTGACTTACAAAAAACTTTCGATAAAGTCCCTCATAGAAGGTTATTAAGCAAACTAAAAACCCGTGGTATAGTAGGTCATATTCACCGATGGTTTTCTGAATGGCTGTTTGACAGTAAGCAGCGTGTTATGTCCTGTACTCTTTCTGATATACATTAACGACCTAGATGAAATTATAAAATGTATATTATCCAATTTTGCAGATGATACCAAAATTTCCAACAGGATGATATATGTAACACAACAACAATAAGTAATTTGAACACTGCAAATGTGGGGGCAAATCCCATATGTTTTTCAATATAGATAAATGTAAAGTAGTTCATATTGTTAATAGTAACGTCTAAGCCAACAACACAATGAACGGTTTGCAACTGGGACGTGTAGAACAAGAAAAAGCCATTGGTGTTGTGATCTCAAATGATCTCAGATCAAGCAAACAGTGCTCGAAGGTCACTAAAACCGCAAAAAAAAATTAATTAGATTTTATAGGTAGAGTTTAGAATTGAAGAAATTATTCTTGATCAGACCTAACCTAGAATACTATATACAGTGCTAGTTTCCACATTACAAGAAGGGTATAGAGAGGTTAGAAAGAGTGCAGTATAGAGTAACAAAGTTCATTCCTTGGTTGCGGAATAAGCCATACGAAGAGCGCTTAAATGAACAAAATTTGTCTAGCCTCTCGAAACGGAGAAAGAAAGGAGATCTTACTGAGGTCTTCAAATTCGCCAAAGGAATTGAAAACATGTATATGGAAAAATATTCTAAGACTGACACTTCCAACGCAACAAGGAGTAATGGATGCAAGATTGCAGGAAAACGATTTCAAATAGACGTAACAATGTACTTTTTCTTCAATCGCGTTCTTATACTATTTCCATAACACCCTCGGCAGCAAGAAATCGTCTGAGGCTAGCTAGAATAAACGTGTTCAAGTATGCCACGTGTTGACCAAGTGATTCACCAGTGTCTTGGATCACGTCTTGGATACGTGGTCGACAGCTATTTCCCTCCCGGAAGGGAGCTCAGAGCTCATATATGACCGATCTATGGGTAATGATGTGACCTTACACGCACACACATACCCAACTCCCCGCCCACGAGAGTTGGAGTAACGACTCGCAGCGAAGCGATACTGAAATTATTTCAGCCCTGGGCTGGATTCGAACCCAGACCGCCGTAGTGGAGGCCGAGAAATCTACCACTGAGCCACGAGTGCGTGTGTAAGAGAGAGAGAGAGAGAGAGAGAGAGAGAGAGAGAGAGAGAGAGAGTGTGTGTGTGTGTGTGTGTGTGTGTGTGTGTGTGTGTGTGTGTGTGTGTGTGTGTGTGTGTGTGTGTGTGTGTGTGTGTGTGTGTGTGTGTGTCTGTCTGTGTGTGTGTGTGTGTGTGTGTGTGTGTGTGTGTGTGTGTGTGTGTGTGTGTGTGTGTGTGTGTGTGTGTGTGTGTGTGTGTCTGTGTGTGTGTGTCTGTGTGTGTGTGTGTGTGTGTGTGTGTGTGTGTGAGAGAGAGAGAGAGAGAGAGAGAGAGAGAGAGAGAGAGAGAGAGAGAGAGAGAGAGAGAGAGAGAGAGAGAGAGAGAGAGAGAGAGAGAGAGAGAGAGAGACTCAGCTATGAAGGAAATGGGTGAGTGAAGGAGGGTCTATTCTGTCACTGCTCCACAGATTGGATTGGGGCTCCCAAGAGACGGTTCTGTTTAGGTTTGGGGATACCATCGTAAGGAGGAGACTAGCTAAGACCATGTTCATTACGATAACACGCTCTACAGATTTTATTTGATTTTTACTAAATTTCTCCTTTTTTCTATCTTGTTTTAGTTCTTTACTGAAGCCAGACGAGTTCAGTCAGCATGGAGGAGTGTCACTGTAGAGAATGGACCTAGAGCACAAGGAGAGGAAAGAGGTGGAGGAAAAATGGAGATGTTTGGTTGGATGTGCAAGATTTATTTATTTATTTATTTATTTATTTATTTATTTTTGACTACCAAGACGGTCTGGGATTAAGCGTGGAGAAAAGGATTGGGTGGAAATGGAGACTGTAAGGAAGGTAAGAAATGGATGGTAACGATCTGAAATCCAGGAGGGAGCTATGGAGGGGGGGGGTGTTTAAGGGGGAAAGTAACCCTTTTGCATCGACAAGTATTTCCAGTTTTTATCCCATATGTCGCCAGATCTTGTGATTCAAATGGATGGTAACCTTCTGATAACGAAATAGTTAAAAAGATTACAGTGAAAGGTAAAAGATAATCAAAAGGAGGAAGAGAGTAAGAAGAGAAGAAAAAAGAAAAATTGAAGAAAAGGTTAAAATGAAAAGAAGATGAGAAAGGAGGAGAGATGGATATGGACATTTCCAGGTTCCGCGTCTTTTATTCGGAGGCGAGACTCGAGCCAGACCAGATGGCGCCCAACCTCGACCAGACCGCCACCTTTGCCCTTGGTGCTTACTCTGCCATGGCAAGGAGCTGTCTTTGGTTCCCGTTGAATTCGAAATCGGGTCTGAGTCGTACGAAGAATGGACGAAATCATTCCGCCATTTAGTGTGCACACACGCACACTCGCATGCACGCACCCACGCAAACACACACACACACACACACACACACTGACGCAACGATCGTTGTTCCTTTCCTGTATACTACAATTGGGTAAACACACACGCACACACACACACACACACACACACACACACACACACACACACACACACACACACACACACACACACACACACATACACACACACACACACACACAGACACACACACTCACACACACACACACACACACACACACACACACACACACATATATACACACACACATACAACACATACACACACACACACACACACACACACACACACACACACACACACACACACATACACACACAAACACACACACATGTAACATTACGCGAATGTTACTTGTGCTTAGGTGCCGAAGGAGTGAAGGAGACTCCGGTGAGTTTCGTGGCTTTATTCTGGTTAGAGCGAGAGTCGACCGAGGCTGGGTCGGCGGGCGGGGCTCAGGCCCCGCCCTAAACCACAAGTGTGACCGCGTGGCTCGGTCGGGTACAAGTGCTGAGAGGAAACTGAACTCGGGGCACCAAACCTGGCCCCCTTATATAGGCCTATTGCGTACGCCTAAGTAGCAACCAGCCCGACCTGACCAACACATTGCTCGGCAGGGCTTAGGTTGTGCTTTCAAGATACAAATCCATGTAATACAGGCGTACTATAGACTTATTCTACCTATACTAACTATAAGACCGAAGGCCAACTACTTCTACACAGTCTATCAATTCTTGGTTCATCTCATTTCTGAGGCTGCAATGCTGTAAGCCGAAATACCGCATATAAGCACATGTGGGGGGGCTTGTCCGCCACATTTACCCCCCTTCCCCTGCGAAGCGTGGAATCGTGCTGTCCAAGCAGGTGGGGGGGGGGCGTGGGTGACGTCAAAGGAGGGAGGAAGCTGTAGAGGCGGCGTCGGCGGCATCGACGGCGGGAGAATAGGCCGTGTGCGACGTCAGTGAGCGCGAAAACTCCCTAAAGAGGGCGTAGACGGCGGCGGCGACGACGTCAGCGGTGGCTGCGGCGGCAACGGGAGAATAGGCTGTGTGCGATGACAGTGGAAGCGAGGACTCCCTATAGAGACCCAGACGGCGGCGACGACGGCGGTAGCGTCGGCAGCAATGGCTGCGGCGGGGGCTGCAGGAGTAGCCGCGTATGACGTCAAGCGAGGATGCGCTTGTGACGTCGAGCTGAGATGCTCGTGGTATCTATCGTGGAGGCGGCCGAGAGTGACGTCAAGCGAGTATGCGCTTGTGACGTCGAGCTGAGTTGCGCGTGGTATCCATCGTGGAGGCAGCCGTGAATGACGTCGAGCTGAGCTGCTCGTGGGATCCATTGTGGAGGCGGCCGAGTGACGTCGAGCGAGGATGCGCTTGTGACGTCCAGCTGAGTTGCTCGTGGGATCCATCGTGGAGGCGGCTGTGAGTGACGTCAAGCGAAGAGGCGCTTGTGACGTCGAGCTGAGTTTCTCGTGGGATCCATCGTGGAGGCGGCCGAGAGTGACGTCAAGCGAGGATGCGCTCGTGACGTCGAGCTGAGTTGCGCGTGGTATCCATCGTGGAGGCAGCCGTAAATGACGTCAAGCGAGGGTGCGCTTGTGACGTCGAGCTGAGCTGCTCGTGGGATCCCTTGTGGAGGCGGCCGAGTGACGTCGAGCGAGGATGCACTTGTGACGTCGAGCTGAGCTGCTCGTGGGATCCATCGTGGAGGCGGCCGAGTGACGTCGAGCGAGGATGCGCTTGTGACGTCGAACTGAGTTGCTCGTGGTATCCATCGTGGAGGCAGCCGTGAGTGACGTCAAGCGAGGGTGCGCTTGTGACATCGAGCTGAGCTGCTCGTGGTATCCATCGTGGAGGCAGCCGTGAGTGACGTCAAGCGAGGGTGCGCTTGTGACGTCGAGCTGAGCTGCTCGTGGGATCCATCGTGGAGGCGGCCGTGGGTGACGTCGAGCGAAGAAGCGCTCGTGATGTCGAGCTGAGAGGCAGTCGTGACGTCGAGCGCGAGGAGGCGGTTGGGACGTCAGGCGAAGGGGCTGGGTGTACTCGTGTCCAAACTCCGGTGGTCACCAACGTAACATTACGCGAATGTTACTTGTGCTTAGGTGCCGAAGGAGTGCAGGAGACTCCGGTGAGTTTCGTGGCTTTATTCTGGTTAGAGCGAGAGTCGACCGAGGCTGGGTCGGCGGGCGGGGCTCAGGGCCCCGCCCTAAACCACAAGTGTGACCGCGTGGCTCGGTCGGGTACAAGTGCTGAGAGGAAACTGAACTCGGGGCACCAAACCTGGCCCCCTTATGTAGGCCTATTGCGTACGCCAAAGTAGCAACCAGCCCGACCTGACCGACACATGGCTCGGCAGGGCTTAGGTTGTGCTTTCAAGATACAAATCCATGTAATACAGGCGTACTATAGACTTATTCTACCTATACTATCTATAAGGCCGAAGGCCAACTACTTCTACACAGTCTATCTATCAATTCTTGGTTCATCTCATTTCTGAGGCTGCGATGCTGTGGCCGAAATACCGCATATAAGCACTTGTGGGGGGCTTGTCCACCACACACTCACACACACACACACACACACACACACACACACACACACACACACACACACACACACACGCGCGCGCGCGCGCGCACCACTCTCAGAGCAAGTTCGGTCCCTCAACTTGATGAAAGTGTTTCAAAGGCGAAGGGCCACCTGAAGAGGTGAGACGAGGTGGAAAGGAGTCCGTAAACACTCCACTTGTAATCCACATGTGGAGTGAAGGTGGATTAGGGAGCCCACGACTACAAGTCATAGGACTGGTGTGGAGGTGGAGGGGAGGAGATAGGGGTAGAGGTGAAGAGGAAAGGTGGATGTAAAGTGGGTGTTGGAGGAGGTGGAGCTGGAGGAGGTGGTGGTGAAAGAGGCAGAGGTGCACGCACGCACACACACCGCACACACACACACACACCCATACATACAAACCAACGCGCACACTCATACACACACATACACACGCAGACTCTCACACACACATACACACATACACACATACACACACACACACATACACACACACACACACACACACACACACACACACAATCCGATGGCGGATTGGTAAAGCACTGGCCTCACAAGCCGGAGAACCGGGGTTCGATTACCCGACCGGGCGGAGACAAGTTGGGTTTGTCTCCTTTCACGTGTAGCCCCTGTTCACCTAGCAGCGAGTAGGTACGGGACGTTAGTCAAGGAGTTGTGACCTTGCTGTCCCGGTGTGTGGAGTGTGAGTGGTCTCAGACCTACCCAGAGATCTGCTAATAATGAGCTCTGAGCTCACTGCCGTAGGGTGGTGTCTGGCTGTCTCGAAAGGAGGCTGCAGCAGATCCGAGGTGAATACACACACACACAATCACTCTAGGTACAAGTTCGATCCCTCAACTTAATACACACAAAAAAAAATGAATGATGAAGATCCTCCTCATGAGGAGAGATAAGGTGAATAGAAATCTGTAAATACTCCACTTGTAATCCACATGTGGAGTGAAGATGGAATGTGGAGATCACGACTAGTCATTGGACTAGTGTGGAGGTGGAGGGGAGGAAGTGGAGGTGGAGTTGAAGAGATAAGGTTGAGGCGGAGGTGTTGGAGAAGTAGAGATGGAAGAGGTGGCGGTGGAAGAGGTACAGGTGGAAATGGAAGAGAAAGAGGTGGTGATGAAGTAAGTGGAAGAGGTGGATCAAGAGGAAGAAGAAAAGGAAAGTGGTGGAGTGAGACGGAGAGAGGAAGTGAAGACCACCACCAACACCACCACATCGTTCTCCAACCGACAACAAATCAACCAAACCCACTTTATTCTAATGCTTCTTCTATTCCTTCCCTACAATATCAACCAGACCACACTCAACACTTTTCAACTTGAGAATGAATCACTTGGCAACTCTGACAGGGCCTCACCTTCCCGTTTTCTATGCAGATTGCGTCGGCGCCAACGCTCATGACGTCACTGAACCCTCCTATCCCGCTCCTCCTCCCTCCCTCACCCGCCTCAAGGTCATGGGCAGCACCCTGGCCCAAGAGAGCCTATGGCGAAGTCCGAGGACCAGTACCACACGAACCAGACTGGGTACGGCCGGCCTGTCTAGTGTCTACGGGGCACAAGAGCCGGCGAGTTGAGGTATAACGTACCCAAGATCTTGAACGTACCATTCATGCACCTGTTGTCGTTATAGACTGTACTTCAACAGCTGTTCTATACTTGCGGACACTCTCTCGAGCCGGTCATGCAGACGCATTAATCTTGATCTCTTTCCATAAAGATGTGCACCTGCGTACTTGGCAGTACAAACACTTTGGGCAAAGGTGACGGTTTGAAGCATACACACACACACACACACACACACGTTTTTATTAATATACATGCCACTCCCTCGCCCTTGGTACTATAGGAATTACAAGAGGAATGTAGCAAAAACAAACGATATAAAGTCGCCACTGTACCAAAACCTTCAAATTATTTTACCCAAAACTGACTCCCTTTTCTCCGCGATTCGTGTATTTGTTCTGGGAGCCTCCATGCGATTTCACTCAACCGAGAGGAACCCCCTGACGCAGCGAAGAGGTAACGATGTTCATGTGATGACGAAGACCAAACTAGTTTATTCATCTGAGGCCAAAGCCGACACTAAACGA